>NW_020174692.1:291596-374096 GCF_003031525.2 Neophocaena asiaeorientalis asiaeorientalis
ATATGCACCAAACATAGGAGCACCACAATACATAAGGCAAATACTAACAGCTATAAAAGAGGAAATCTACAGTAACACAGTAAAATGGGGGACTTTAAAACCTCACTTGCACAAATGGACAGATCATCCAGACAGAAAATTAATAAGGAAACAGAAGCTTTAAATGACACAATAGACCAGACAGATTTAGTTGATATTTATAGGACATTCCATCCAAAAACAGCAGATTGCACTTTCTTCTCAAGGGAGCACGGAACATTCTCCAAAATAGATCACATCTCGGGTCACAAATCAAGCCTCAGTAAATTTAAGAACATTGAAATCATAAATTAAAGATGATATACCAACAGATGGAGAGATATACCATGTTCTTGGATTGGAAGAATCAATATTGTGAAAATGACTATACTACCAAAAGCAATCTACAGATTCAATGCAAACCCTATCAAATTACCAAACAACCCAATCTAAAAATGGGCAGAAGACCTAAATAGACATTTCTATAAAGAAGACATACAGATGGCCAAGAAGCACATGAAAAGCTGCTCAATATCACTAATTATTAGAGAAATTGAAATCAAAACTACAATGAAGTATCACCTCACACCAGTTAGAATGGGCATCACCAGAAAATCTACAAACAACAAATGCTGGAGAAGGTGTGGAGAAAAGGGAACCCTCTTGCACTGTTGGTGGGAATGTTAATTGATACAGCCACTATGGAGAACAGTATGGAGGTTCCTTAAAGAACTAAAAATAGAACTACCACATGACCCAGCAATCCCACTACTGGGCATATACCCAGAGAAAACCATAATTCACAAAGACACATGCTCCCCCAATGTTCATTGCAGCACTATTTACAATAGCCTGGTCATGGAACCAACCTAAATGCCCAGCGACAGAGGAATGGATAAAGAAGATGTACATATATACAATGGAATATTACTCAGCCATAAAAAGGAACGAATTTGGGTCATTTGTGGAGACGTGGATGGATCTAGACTGTCATACAGAGTAAAGTAAGTCAGAAAGAGAAAAACAAATACCGTATATTAACGCATATATGTGGAATCTAGAAAAATGGTACAGATGAACCAGTTTGCAGGGCAGAAATTGAGACACAGATGTAGAGAACCAACGTATGGACACCAAGGGGGATATGCCATGAAGGGGTGCGGGTGGTGGTGTGATGAATTGGGAGATTGGGATTGACATGTGTACACTGATGTGTATAAAATTGATGACTAATAAGAACCTGCTGTATAAAAAATAAATTTAAAAAAATTAAAAAATAAACAAAACCACCCAATATTAGAAAAATACAATCTCATACCCCACTGGCAACTGCATAAGGTAATACAATCATTTTAGAAATCAATTTAGTAATTCATATCAAAGACCTTAAAATCTACCATTGTTTTAATTCAGCAATCATACTTCTGGGAATTGTGTTCAAAATTTTACCTTAAGATCTCATTCACTATATCACTAATGACAGCAATAATTTGGAAACAACCTAAATTTAGGTTTGAGTCAATAAATTATGATACAACCATACAGTGGAGTAGTACATAGCTATTTAAAAGTACATGGTAGTGAGAGAAAGAGAGGGAGGGAGAAATTAGGAGTACGGGATTAACAGATACAAACTACTATACATAAGATAGGTAAGCAACAAGGATTTACTGTATAGCACAGGGAATTATATTCAATATCTTGTAATAACCTATAATAGAATATAACCTGAAAAAAATAACTGAATCACTGCTGTACACTTGAAACTAACACAATACTGTAAATCAACTATACTTTAATTTTAAAAAAGAAAGAAAGAAAAACAAAAGAACATGGTAGAAGAGTACTTAATGACATGCAATATGTTCATAATATATTAAAGCTATTTTAAAGCAATTGACCAACAGTATGATCCCACTGTTAGCAAAGAAAATATGTATACATAAACATATAACCCTAGATAAAAGACTAGAAGGATATACAAAAATTAATAATCAACAGTAATAGTAATTACTTCCCTGATGGTTCTCAAGGAATACCCCGCAGCGAAGGTCTGTTCGAGAACATCAAGCTTGGGCGGCGCGAGAAGTGCTCGGCGGTGGTTCGGCGAGCCCAGAGCACCTCCAAGTCAGCCCGGAGCCTCACCGCCCGCCACAGCGCGGCGCCCAGCTGAAAGCAATGCCCCGCCACCCGCTCGTCATGAACGGAAGAACCCGCTGTGAGAGGAGATGAGAATGACCACGGAGCAGAAGCCCCGGGAGGGGCCCCGTCACCTGCCAGGCAGGGCTTCCGTCACAGAAGGTCTGGGGCTCCGGCCGCTGGCCCTGCAGCAGTGGTTACCCGGAGTGCCCTGCCCTTCTCTCACTCGTTGGTACTCTCTGTCCCTAACACCGTGGGTCACCGGTGCAGACCGGCTGCTGCCTTCTACTTCACGTTCTGCCAAGTGATGCAGAGTCTCTTCCTTCTGCCTCTAATCGGGGCAGATGATCCCAGCCCCAGATTAGGGCCAGTGCTCTATGCTGCCCTGGAGAAATAAGGAAAACGATAGGAGTGGCTCAGACAGTACAGCGGTCCTGAGAAAGTCGAGGCCAGAGCTGTTCTGTATGGTACCCCTGCATTTGCTTCTGGTTGGCATCATGGCCCCAGGCCTTCCCCTTTGTCTGACCAGACTGGTCCTCGTGTCTGCTTATTGCCCCTGTGAAGGGTTCAGTGAGTGCTATTTCCCTCTTCCTTGACTTTACAAGCAGATAATTTGTACTCCTCTCTCCTTCCTTACACATGGGAAAGGATCGCTTTAGTCAGAAAGAAACCGAAGTAAACAGTCATCTTATAACTTGTATTTATAACTTACTCCAGGGCAAGGGCAGATATCTGTGGGTCCCATCAGGCCCTGTCATGGAGTGAACTGAATCCTTAAGGATGGCTTGGGCTGACACAGCCTCTTCCCAGTGGACCAGTAGGTCAGACCCACCTCAACCCCTTGGGGTTCAGGTAGAATTGGACCATCTTGGGATGGCAGTGAACTAAAAGAGCATTTGGTTCACTGTAAGTCTTCCACCAAGAGCCTTGGCCATCAGGCCTAGGGAAACAGATCTTGATCGATTGGATCCCTGCACAGTTCATCACAGAGGCCTCCAGTTACCCTGTGACCCAAACATGCCCCCCCACCCCCAGCCCCTTATCCTCACACTGAATGTCTCCTCAACAGCAGATTGTGCTGGAAATTAGAGCCGTGTGCCTCTATTCTCTGAATTGTACTGTAGAAACAAGTGCTTATGAGGAATAAACAAATCACCAGAACTGCCCCCCAAAAAATAAATAAATAAATATAGGTAGAAGTGTATAAATAAAAACTAGCTGTATAAATTCCATTAAATGGATAAACCACAATTTACTGTACCATTCCCCCACCCTTTTACTTTATTTTATTTATGTATTTTTGGCTGCACTGGGTCTTCGTTGTTGTGCGCGGGTTTTCTCTAGTTGTGGCAAGCGGGGGCTACTCTTCGTTGTGGTGCACGGGCTTCTCATTGCAGTGGCTTCTCCTGTTGTAGAGCACAGGCTCTAGAGCACAGGCTCAGTAGTTGTGGCGCATGGGCTTAGTAGCTCCATGGCATGTGGGATCTTCCAGGACCAGGGCTTGAACCCGTGTCCTCTTCGTTGGCAGGCGGATTCTTAACCACTGCACCACCAGGGAAGCACCCCCCTCACCCTTTTAAGTTGGAATGTCTTTCCAGTTGTTGCCATTACAAATTACGTAATGATAACACTTTCCAAGTTTTGTAATTTTTTTAACAGAGTCACAGAATCAGGATCCAGGGACTTGTTATCTAATCTTCCCAGCTTCCACAGTTCTGTGGAAGAGTTCCTCTCCTCCTTCTGGCAGAGTGGCCAACAGCATCAGGAAACCACCTTTGTGCCTCAGTCTTAACACCTGGTCATTGACTTCCCTTACTCTCCAAGCTAAAATCTTCATACTCAGTAGAGGGGAGAGAGAAGGAGGGAGCCCCTTCCCAGGGGGGCCTCTACTCTTACTTAGTCATTCAACAAACTTTTAAGAGAAACTACTGAATATTGTGCTCTGACAGTGTCTCTTTGACCACAGAATATTAGCACTCTTCTAGAAAGTATATAGGATTTCATGGCACACCTTTTGTGTGTTAACATCTGTCCTCATCCCGTCTTTCTTTCCTACCTTTTTTTATGTTTTATGTTGCATCATTTTTTACCTATTTCAAATTTCTTTAATCACAGTATATCGTGGGTGCCTTAAATTCTTCCTGGGACAAAGAAGAGAAAAGGTGAATTAAGAATACTTCTGTATACTTATGATTGCAGTTAACAGAATGCCCAACTTAGAGTGATTTGAACTCTAAAGACACACATAATCCTCTCAAGTAATAAGTCTGAAGACATACAGTTCAAGAATTGGTCCAGCAGTTCAGTGACCATCCAGCTTACAGGCTCTTTCCATCCTTTTGCTCTGATATTCTCAACACATTGGATTTTCATCCTCTGGTTGGTTGTCTCACAGTATTAAGATGGCTAAAACAACTCCAAATATCATGTCCTCACACCATAGTGCACAACACCAGAAGAGGAAAAAAATGACCTCACACAAATCTCTCTAACAGGGAGAAATCTTTCCCAACTGCATCCCATCAGACTTCTCTTATATCTCACTGACCAGAACTGGGTCATCCCTATACCATTAGCTGTAAACACATTAAGAAAAGGAGAATCTGGCATTCTTAGCTTCATTCAGGAGAGGTGGGCTTTTCTAGATGGGAAGAGGTGGTAGAAAATATATATTGAGTAGACAACCAAGTGACAGCTATAGATACAGGATGTATGGATGGGGCTGGTGGTGGGTAGAGGGGTGCATACATGTTTACATATCTGCATAAAGATGAAGCCTTTTTTAAAAAACTTTGAGGCCCTAAGTTTTGCCTTCAAGGCCCACGTGTCACAACATATGGCTCACGACACTCTCACACATTCTATCTCCCTTGCCATGCTCACTCCCCTGTCTCCTCACATGCAAGAAGCCTCCAACCAACCTCTTGCAACATACTTTCTAATATTTTCATTTCAACACTGTCAGTGATGCAATACCTATTCGTTTTTTGTTTGGAATGGTTGACATTACCCAGACATATTTACATTTCCTCTCTAGGTGATAGACTCTTCTGCTTAATAACAACGAAACTTGTCTGGAAGTCTAAGGAGTCACTATGAATAAGTTACTATACGTAATTCAGTAATTCAGGAAAAAAACTCCAATAAGAACCTTATATTCAAATAGAATTATAAAATACGTATTTATTCATATATAATACTCGACCATCTACTAAACACTCTCATATTCATCATCTTATTAATCCTTACTGTGCTGTAAGATTAATATCATTATTAGCATTTTACAGATGAAGAAACAACTACTCATTAGAATTAAGTGATCTTGGCCAGTCACAGACACTAAGTGACAGACTAGGGCTTTAAGTCACTTCAGGAGACATTATACCAATTACTTTTAGGTTCTACAAAGCAGGAAAGAATGCAGTGATTTCTCATATCTTACTCTATAACTATATTTTTTAAGGATTATGAGACGTTAGGCATGTCACTTAAATTCTCTGTGTCCTTAGTATTTTGGTCTATAAAGTTAGGGCCTTAAATAGATTAAAGTTCCCAGGCACCACTGTAACAACAAGAAAAGATGATCTAGTAAATCTCTGAGCCTCACCTAAGTCATATCTGAACAATTATCACTGCCACACTTCCTTTTCTTCCAAGCCTTATCCCCAACATGATTTTACTCATTCATACATTCATTCAGGAAACATTTATGAAGCAACTTCCATGAGCCAGAAAATTTCAGGAGAAAAGATAAAGCAACAGAAACAGCGTTCTTCCCTAATGCCTGGGTTTTCACTGTCAATAACTTTATACCCCTGCCTAGGATCATCAAAATTTTATGGAAAGATTAAAAGCGGTCAATTTCTGGGGTTTCTTTGTGTTCTGAGAGGCTGTGAATCTATGACTTCAGACATGAGAAATCAAATTAAGAGAGTGATTATAAGAAAAAAGAATCTCTAGGGAGAGAAATAATCAGTGAAAGGAGAAGATGAGACATAACAGCTCGGTCTTTTCCCACTAACATTTCCTCAAATAAAACATAGCATTTGGGTGGGGTCCAGATAGAACCAGCACTTCCAGAGACCCAAACACGGCCCCCCCATGTGAGCCACATCTCCCCACGGGCCCACTGCTTCTTGCTCATGAGATTAATTCCAGAGCTTGATGATCAGATCACAGTTTGTACTGCAGTACCTACCCGGGACGCTGGGCGTAGCCCTTCCCTGTGCTTTTGAAATCCCAGATTTCCTAGTGGCAAAGATGGGTGGTGACGGATGTTTCTGACTCCAGAGGGCCACTGTGAAGATTAATGACTTATGTTTTGCAAAGTGTTTTTAAATCCCTAGATGAGAAGTGTTCATACAGCTGGCTGCTGCATGATTAGCATTTGCTTGCTTTAAATTGGTTACTGCCTCCGTATTTCAAGACCCCAAAAAAAGACCCAGATTAAAGACAATGCCCAGGAGTCCACTGATGGCTTTTAGATTGCACTTCCCCAGAGGCTGATGAGCTGACAGAGATAGAACACTCCCGTTCAGCACCACCTTTACAGAGACATGTTGCATCTTTACTTTCAGATGTGGGATCAACAGCATAAAAGTCACATTTGAACCAACATCTGATGTCTCCCTTGAGGCCATGCTGCAGACTGCCACCACACTGTTCTGTTTTTGGAACATTTCCAGGCTAATAGTAAAATGATTTCTTATGGGACTATCAGAGGCGAGGAAGACTGAGTGCAGATTTATCTTGCTATTTAGAAAAATAATTAGTAAATAAGTTTGAGTGATAATCACAGAAAGTCCAAACTGGTTTAATATGTGCGGCTCCTAATGATGGGCAAACTGATTAGAAACTATATTTACAATCTGATTATCCTTAGAAAAACTAGAGCAAAGGCCAGTTTTGGAATTGTTGTTTCATTTCAGGACTGAGTTTTTGGGGGGTCAGCAATTTGAGCAACTTAGTTTTTAAAAGATAAAAATAAATTGCATTGATCCAATAAAGAGAAAATAAAATTCCTATATTGGTTTTCCCCTGTGAAGCATTTTCCCTGGACTTTCAAGGTTTTTTGAAGAATATTAAAAGCATCAAAATGAGCAAAAGGTATAATTTGTAATTACATGACCCATACAAGACTCTAAAAGGTTTCCATAATACCACTAGAAAAGATTTGGAAGCCAACGTTGAAGTAGTTACAAGTGCAGTGAAAATCTGTATTTGAAAAGTTCTAATGGCTTGTAGAGTTAGTTTTCACAAAAATAGACAGAGTAAACTCTTGTCCTACAGATAAATTAGATTTTAGATGAATAGCTAGTAATAATGCATGAAGCAGTCACACGAATATTATCAGACATTATCGACTGTATGTACCAAATGCAGAGGGACATTGGGAAAAACGGGGACTTCATCATGGTTTATTTTGAATTTTCAACTTTCTAATTTGGTTACAGATGAGAAAATCAAAGTTCAAAAAATTAAGTCATAGGGGCTTCCCTGGTGGCGCAGTGGTTGAGAATCTGCCTGCCAATGCAGGGGACACGGGTTTGAGTCCTGCTCTGGGAAGATCCCACATGCCGCGGAGCAACTAGGCCCGTGAGCCACAACTACTGAGCCTGCGCGTCTGGAGCCTGTGCTCCGCAACAAGAGAGGCCGCGACAGTGAGAGGCCCGCGCACCGCGATGAAGAGTGGTCCACGCTCGCCACAACTAGAGAAAGCCCTCGCACAGAAACAAAGACCCAACACAGCCAAAAATAAATTAATTAATTAATTTTTTAAAAAATTAAGTCATTTGCCCAAGTTCATGTAAGTTAGTGCAGTGCAGAAAAAGCATAGTTCAAACACAGCTACTCTGACATCCAAGTCCATGTACCAGATTTCCTCACAAACCCAGTTAACCTGAATTACAGAGCCACAGACACATCTCTGTGCATCCTATGTACTTAAATACTTGGCTCTGTGTTATGTGCACAATCTGCAGAAACAAAAACAGAGATCATATGAAACGGTAACCACGTATTACACAGTACGTATTGAGAGCTCTCATCTGAGAAATTATTTTCGTGTCACTTTCCAGGTGTGATAATCTGCATGACACAACAGAGAAGATCAAGAATAGTATGACTAAACCAATCATGGGCAAAGGATGCTGGATCATCATGACTGGCTTAGATCAGTGATTCTCAAAGCATGGTCCTTGGACCGTCAGCATAAGTATCACCTCAAAACTTGTTAGGAATGCCCCACCCCAGACCTACTGAATCAGATACTGGGGGTGTAGCTCAGCGATCAGTGTTCTAATAAGCCCCCCAGGTGAAGGTGATCATGCTAAAGTTGGAGAACACTGGCTTAGGCTTTGACAAATTCTGATTCAACGTCTGAAGCTAGAGCACGACTATACCCCTGAGGTCGCAGGAGGGAAAGTAAACACCTGAACAAATTTGGGGCTCTGACAGCAAGAAAGATGTCTGCCAAAGCCTCTGTGTAAAATGCTTCAGGGGATCAGAGGAAGGTTAGAGGCCTCAAGGGAAGTGACATGTGACTCGGTTGGCAGGATGGGAGGGTGTCATAGGCCAAAAAGGGCATTTTAAAAAGTGGAAACAAAATGAGCAAAGGAAGTTGTTATAGTTCCCTTAGCCCAGAGCCACTTAACTGATTGGGATTCAGTTGTTGAAGATGAAGTAAAAATTCATTTCCCCAAATGCCAATCTAATACATATGAAAACCCCCAACTCCTTCTTTTTCAATTATAAATATGCCTAAAGGGGAATTGTGATTTTAAAGGACCTCAATGTGAACAAAGAAACTAATTCCCTTGAGGTTACTTTTCATATTTAGATGAACTTCGTGAGACCTTGTATTACCCACATCATAGTTCCTCTGTACACCTAAATTATTATCACTGCTTTTTTCAAATGGCCAGTACAAATTTTAGCGACAATATCTTGGGTCATATTTTTTAAATACTGCTTTGGGGTTTTCTAATATGAACAAGAAATGTGGCAAATTAATAAGTTAAAGACAAGTAATAGACTAGGGGGATACTTCTAACACATAGAAGAGGAAAGAAGTTAATATTCATAATACATAAAAAAAAGCTCCTACCAATAAAATAGAAAACACAGTAGAAAAATGAGCAAAGAAAGCAAACATGTCATTCATTCAATAACTATTCACTTTTTTTTTTAGTTTCAGTATCATTCGCATCCTGGCTCCACCTTTTCTAGTTGTGTGACCTTGAGCAGTTTATTTAATCTTTCTATGATTCAGTTTTCCCACCAACCATGGGCAGATGATAATAGTATCTACTTCATAGGGTCTTTGTAAGTATTAAAATATATATGTAAAGTACAAGAAAGCTCAGAAAATGCTGTATGTTTCTAGTATTATGTTATGCATTATAAGACAAGCACTCTACTAGGCACTTGTAATTCTCGAAAGAAGAAAACTAAATGGCAAAAAATTAATAAAAGATGCTTGCTATCAACGATATTCACAGGTTTGTGGGGAATTAGCATTCTCAATACTTTGTCAGTGTCAACTGCAGACAAATATTGTGAAGCAGGTGAATAGTATCAACTTTAAATGCAATACCCTTTGATGTCAGCATTCCACCACTAGGAATTTACCTGAGGGTACCCACAAAAGTATGAAAATGTTCACCACAACATTCTTGTAATGGACTAAAAAGTGGAAATATTCCGAATATCCGTATATGGAGACTGATTTAAAGAAATAGGATACATTCAAATAATGAAAAATCCATTAAATAGAATAAGATAGAGGGCTTCCCTGGTGGCACAGTGGTTAAGAATCCACCTGCCACTGCAGGGGACACGGGTTCGATCCCTGGTCCGGGAAGATCCCACATGCTGTGGGGCAACTAAGCCCCAGAGCTACAACTACTGAAGCCCGGCGCCTAGAGCCCATGCTCGGCAACAAGAGAAGCCACTGAAATGAGAAGCCTGCGTGCTGCAATGAAGAGTAGCCCCCGCTCGCCGCAACTAGGGAAAGCCCGCACGCAGCAACAAAGACCCAAGGCGGCCATAAATAAATAAATTTATAAAACAAAGAAAAGAATAAGATAGATGTGTATGTACTGATAGGAAGGCATCTTCAAGGTATACTAAGTTTTTCAAGAGTGTAATACGATTTTTTAATGAACATCTTAAAAGGATTTTAAGATGAAAATTGCATATGCATGAAAATTTTGTGGAAGAGTAACTTGGTCACCTTGGGATGAAGAACTAAAGATCAGGGTGACTGATGCTAACCAAACTTATTGTGGCAATCATTTCACAATAGATACATATATCAAATCGTTTTGTTGCATACCTTGGATATGTCAATTATATCTAAATAAAACTGGGGGGGAAGGTAGAGATCAGGGAAGGGAGAAAGAGTTTTAATTTTTTCTTTCTACACTGTTGGAATAGATATTATCCTTTTTCATGAGATTGTGGATTGTCTTTTTTTTCTTCATTTTTCAGTACTTTTTTAAAACCTAACATTTTTTTTAAAAGAGCAAGTATTTATTGTCTCAGTTTCTGAGGGTTAGAAATGCAAGCATAGCTTATTGAGGTGGTTCTAGCTCAGGGTCTCTCATGAGGTTGCAGTCAAGATGTGGGCTTGGGCTAAAGGATCTGATCACAAGGTCACTGACACGTCTCTTGGCCAGAGGCCTCAATTCTTCCCTCTATGGACCTCTTCATCATTCTGCTCACAGTATGGCAGCTGGCTTCCCCAAAGCAGGTGATTTAAGAGAGAGAACAAGAGAACAAGCAGGAGGTTGTAGTCCCCCATTTTTTAAAAAATCAGTTTCTTTTTTTAAAAATATTTATTTATTTGGCTGCGCCGGGTTTTAGTTGTGGCACACAGGATCTTTGTGGCCACGTGCGGGGTCTTTATTTTATTTTCTTTTTTTTAATGTGTCAAACCAAGGTACATTGTGTACCTTAAGCTTATACAATGTTATATTAATATGTCAATTATATCTCAATTTGAAAATTTTTTAAAATTTTTTACCTTGGCTGTGTTGGGTCTTTTTTCTTGCGCACTGGCTTCCTCTAGTTGGGGCGAGCAGGGGCTACTCTTCGCTGCAGTGCGTGGGCTTCTCATTTCAGTGGCTTCTCTTGGTGTGGAACACGGGCTCTAGGTGAGCGAGCTTCCATAGTTGCAGCACACAGGCTCAGTAGTTGTGGCTCATGGGCTTAGTTGCTCTGCGGCATGTGGGATCTTCCCGAACTAGGGATGGAAGCCATGTCCCCTGCATTGACAGGGGGATTCTTAACCACTGCGCCACCAGGGAAGTCTGAGTGTGGGATCCTTAGCTGCAGCATGTGGGATTACAGTCCCTTTTATGGCATGGCCTCTGAAATCACACACTATCACTCTGCTTTATTCTAATTCATTAGAAGTAAACCAGTCCAAATTCACAGGGAGGGAGCTGAAGCTCCCCTTCTTAAAAAGAGGAGTACTAATGAATTTGTAGACATTTCAAAGTCACAACAGAATGGGGAATAAATCAGAGGGAAATTTAGGTGGAGAGTGAAACAGGAATCAGCATATTGAAGTAGATATATGGAAAGAGCACTGGCCTTGAACCAGGAGAACTGGGGTTTATTTCCTGACATACAGCCAGCCCATAATAAATGTTTTTTAAATGAATGCATGAATAACAACTTTTCTGAGATTGTTTTCAAGTCTTTGCTCACGGGCGTAAAAGCAATCGCCACATTGCAGGGCTCTCCTGAGGGCTGAGTGGGAAAATGGGTATCAGAGCTCTTTGTAAAAGGAACACTTGTAGCCAATCATGCCTGGAGGGGACCATGGCTTGGGACAAGGGGAGGGGCCTCCAGCATACCAGAGTCCTTGCCCATGCCAGGTACCTTTTCTACCTGTCTGGGTCCTGGGGCAATACTCTGATTCCAGCTCTCCATCTCAGCTCTCTATCTCAGCCCCAGTCCAGACTCCTTGCCACGTCTTCCCTCCAGTCTGTGTTAACAACCTGACACATTTTATTTTATGAAACACTACCAAGCTCTTCCATATTCCGCATCTCAATAAATAGCAACTCCATTCCTCCCATTGTTGAGACCAAAAACTTAGAGCCATTCTCAACATCTCTGTCTCTCTCACTCCTCACATCCAATTCATAAGCAAATCCTTCTAACTATATCCAGAATCCAGCTGATTCTTACCACTTCTATCACTACTACCCCCCACCAAACAGGTGACCTAATACGCCAACACGATTTCTTTATATGATTGCAAAAACTTTTCCCAACAAGCCATTTGCCTGGATCTAACATCCAACTCTGGATACAATGTCTTGCCCTGCCCCCAGCATCATTTTGCAACATTTTCCACCAGTTATATAATACAATATTATATAATGACTAGGCATGATGCATGCCTAGTGGCACTATATTGCAATCAAGTCATGATGGCCAGCCTGTGAGCATCATTTGTCTCCTGCAACACAAGGCACATGCCTGACCAAGGTCCACCATGACATGTGACATCTAGAACTACTAAGCTATTCATGACAAGGAGGGGAGACACTGCCAAACACCGAGAAAAATAAAGCATACATGGTCCTCTATGATATTGCTGTAACATTGAATTAACCAGTCCTTGAAATGCCAGGCTTGTCATGTCAGATAATAAAGCCCTTATTGCTTAAACCATCCTAAAATGATTTCAGAAACCCAGTAGAGGAATAGGATAGAGGATGCTACCAAAAATCTGAGATCAGGTAGACATTAGCATTAAATGTAAAGTTCCTAACTACAAAAAAAAAGAAAAAGCACACTATTTTTAAAAACTTTTTATTGGAGTACAGTTGATTTACAATGCTGTGTTAGTTTCTGCTGTACAGCAAAGTGAATCAGTTATACATATACATATATGCACTCTTTTTTAGATTCTTTTGCCATATAAGTCATTACAGAGTATTGCGAAGAGTTCCCTGTGCTATACAATAGGTCTTTATTTGTTAACTATTTTATATATAGTAGTGTGTATATGTCAATCCCAATCTCCCAATTATCCCTCTGCTCTGTTTCCCCTGGTAACCACAAGTTTGTTTTCTACATCTGTGACTCTATTTCTGTTTTGTAAATAAGTTCATTTGTACCATTTTTTTAGATTCCACATATAAGTGGTATCATATGATATTTGTCTTTCTCTGACTTACTTCACTTAGTATGATCATCTCCAGGTCCACCCATGTTGCTGCAAATGGCATTATTTTGTTCTTTTTTATGGCTGAATAATATTCTATTGTATATATGTACCACATCTTCTTTATCCATTCCTCTGTTGATGGACATTTAGGTTGCTTCAATATCTTGGCTATTGTAAACAGTGCTGCAATGAACACTGGGGTGCATGTATCCTTTCAGATTATGGTTTTCTCCGGATTTATGCCCAGGAGTGGAATTGCTGGATCATACGGTATTTCTATTTTAGTTTTTTAAGGAACCTCCATACTGTTCTCCAGAGTGGCTGTACCAATTTACATTCCCACCAACAGTGTAGGAAGGTTCCCTTTTCTCTACACTTTCTCCAGCATTTATTGTTTGCAGACTTTTTGATGATGTCCATTCTGACTGGTGTGAGGTGATACCTCATTGTAGTTTTAATTTGCATTTCTCTGATAATTAGTGATGTTGAGCATCTTTTCATGTGCTTTTTGGCCATCTGTATGTTTTATTTGGAGCAATGTCTATTTAGATCTTCTGCCCATTTTCTGATTGGGTTGTTTTTGTTTTGTTTTGTTTGTTCGTTTTTTTTGACATAGAGCTGCATTAACTGTTTGTATATTTTGGAGATTAATCCCTTGTCGGTCACTTCATTTGCAAATATTGTCTCCCATTCTGTGGGTTGTCTTTTCATTTTGTTTATGGTTTCCTTTGCTTCTTTCCTTCGCAGAAGCTTTTAAGTTTAATTAGGTCCCATTTGTTTATTTTTGGTTTCTTTTTCATTACTCTAGGAGGTAAAGCACACTCTTTAGAAAAGGAAATTTTTTCCTGATACTAATTGTATGAGAAATTTATCACGAGAAGATAAAGGACACAGAATAACATAATGGAGGCAACATGTCTACGGCAAGATTGCTAATGCCCCCCAAAACTCCATGTGCTCCTCACCATTTCCCAGCTCCCATGAAGCCTACTGGTATCATGTCACTAATTCTTAACAACAGAATGTGAGTTAAAGTGATGTGTCACTTATTTTTATATAAATTTATTTATTTTATTTCTTTTTGGCTGCATTGGGTCTTCATTGCTGTGCGCGGGATTTCTCTAGTTGCAGCAAGTGGGAGCTACTCTTCATTACAGTGCATGGGCTTCTCATTGCGGTGGCTTGTCTTGTTGCAGAGCACAGGCTCTAGGCACACAGGCTTCAGCAGTTGTAGTACGCAGGCATTGTGCGCGGGATTTCTCTAGTTGCGGCAAGTGGGGGCTACTCTTCATTACAGTGCATGGGCTTCTCATTGTGGTGGCTTGTCTTGTTGCAGAGCACGGGCTCTAGGCACACAGGCTTCAGCAGTTGTAGTACGCAGGCTCAGTAGTCGTGGTGCACAGGCTTAGTTGCTCCATGGCACATGGGATCTTCCTGGACCAGGGCTCGAACCCATGTCCCCTGCATTGGCAGGCAGATTCTTAACCACTGTGCCACCAGGAAGGCCCCCTGATGTGTCACTTCTAATCCAGGAAGCGTGTACCTCATCCATACCCTCTCTCTCTCTTGTCCATGCAGCTGGAAACAAAGTACTATAAGACAGAAGAATTGCAAGATAAAAGCAACTTGAATCCCTGAGTCACCACTTGGAGGAGAGTCAAGCAGGGGAGCCACACAATCTACATCAGACTATGACAAAAAAGAGAAATAAACCTTTGTTGTGTTAAGCCACTGAGATTTTCAGTTTTTTCTGTTCCACTGAGATTTTCAGCTAGTTAGCCTAGCCTGACTGCTACATCTCCAATCAGTGATTTTACACTCTACTTCATTAAGATTTTGGAATCAAGAATGTCATTTAAAATAGGTAGGGAGGGCTTCCCTGGTGGCGCAGTGGTTAAGAATTCGCCTGCCAATGCAGGGGATGCGGGTTCAAGCCCTGGTCCAGGAAGATCCTACATGCCGTGGAGCAACTAAGCCTGTGCCCCACAACCACTGAGCCTGCATGCCACAACTACTGAAACCTGCGCGCCTAGAGCCCGTGCTCCACAAGAGAAGACACCGCAGTGAGAAGCCCATGCACCACGATGAAGAGGAGCCCCCACTCTCTGCAATTAGAGAAAGCCCATATGCAGCAACGAAGACCCAATGCAGCCATAAATAAATAAATTTTATTTTAAAAAATAAAATAAAATAGATAGGGAATTCCCTGGTGGTCCAGTGGTTAGGACTCTGTGCTTCCACCGCAGCGGGCACAGGTTCAGTCCCTGGTCTGGGAACTAAGATCCCGCAAGCCATGCAGTCCAGCCAAAAAATAAACTAATTAATTAAATAGATAGATGGTTTAGGTTTAATTCTTCCAAGTTGATCACATTCTTCCCTTTACCTAACTATCCTCAGCCCATCTCCCAAACACACACAGAAATACACACTACTATTTGGTATCTTTTCTTGAGTCCACTAGGCCTCCTATCTCTCTAATAGAGGCTCCTCTCTCAGGGAAGTTTTGTTCACATCATTCTATTTTATCCATTCTCTGCAGCATTTAGGAAGCTGAAGACAGAGAAGGAAGATGAGGATAAGTTTAAAACACGAATTTAAATGATGATAAGAAAGAGAACATCACCAGAAGGTTTTATCCATATAGGGAGAGTCCTCTTCCTCAGCATTAAAAAGAATCATATCATATCAAACATACCACTTCAAATGTTCTAAGAATTCAATAATCTATTGCCATATAAAAAGTACGCCAAACCAAAAATACTTGAGATCTTCAAACAAACACTTTCTTGACTAAAAACTCCTAGACACATACATTATTTCAACTGTATAGAAATAAATTTTGAAAGAGTAAAACACTGAGGGAAAAAATGATGTGCAGTGAAACGTTGTTGTGTTGTTGGATTTCAGGTGCCAATCTGTACACTTTTCCTACCTCTGTCTTCCTGGGTATAATGCATGCACTGAGCTGCTCCAGCCCTCGACCTGGAGATGCTTAACACTGAGTCATCCTTCCTGGTAGACTGCCTAGGGAGGGAGTCACTGGGACCTCCAATTCTAACCTGAGCCTCCTTTACTGCCACTCAGACTCAGGATGCTATCTCCCAAAATGACCGTTAATTTCCTTTGTGGAACCTGAATCTCTTTCCCCCTTAAGGTCCTATTATTAAGTTTCTGCTTGTGGGTTTATAGAAATTATTCTTTGGTCCCTATTGCAACTTATTGTTCCTAAAATTATTATTAGTCCTGTACCCACCTCCCCCCAAAAAAACCCTACTCCCTAAGGTTGGGACCTACAACCAAGGACGGTTAATAATACTGAGTATTTGCTAGTCAGTTTTCCTACAGAATCTTTAAATCCCCACAACTACACTTGAAGGTAGGTACTATTATTAGCCCCACTCTGAAGAAGTTCAGTCACTTGCCCAGAGTTTCCAGGCTAGGAAGTGGCAAAGTCACTGCTGTCTGACACTATTTAAGAAATTCAATGTACCGTGGTATAATGGATTTCAGTAAATTAAGGAACTATCCACAGACTAGCCAGGGAGAGTGATTATTGGGCTGAAGGTCACGTGACGTTCCTATACTGTCTAGGGACTCCCAGGCCTAGGTGGATGGGACAGCACCTGCTCAAGAGAGACCTGAGTGTGTGCATGTGTTTGTGATGGTGACAGGTGGGGAAGGGAATCAGCCCAGTCAGGAAGGTATTACCCAAGTCTGTCCATAAATGGGCAGCTCAGAAACAAAAGCTGAGCTCAGGTTAATTTTTCCATCAGTAAATCAAAAAACACAAATGTAAATTTTTTAACTTTTGGTGTTAGCCAAAAATTTAGGCAAACTAATCCAAACACTGAGGGCCTGCACATACATAGGGAACCCTAGTTATGTGATGTGGGCACTGCTAGGTCTGAGTTGAGGGAAGAGGGTCAAAGGGCTCCTTAAAAATGTTTCACCAGTTGCTGACCATCTTCTCAGTGCTGAACCAATCCAGCCTCTTTTCCCCACTCCACACTCTCCCTCAGGAGTCAAGTTAAATCAATCCAATCTTTGGAATGTTCCTTATTGTTTTAAATCTACACTGTGTTATATTCAAAGTAAGGGGAAAAGACAAGATTCCAGTTCTTTGTATAGATTAAAAAAAAAAAAGTGAAACTGAACTATTTGGTCCAAGATAAACATACTCACACTCACACTCATTTATTTAAGCCATATGTGAACTTATAAGTGAAATTTAACATCAGGTTTCAAACCATGCATTGAATAAGAGCACCCTCATCAGGCCACACCTAATGTACTGAGTTATATTAATGGTGCTAAACTGCCGCTCAGCTTCCAAGATGGGAAAGTTGTGCAAGAATAAGCAAAGTTTGCAGAAGCATATGCTAGCCATCCTATAATTGCCCCCCAAAGTCATCTTACCCAAATTATCATTTAACAAAGGCAATTTCTGGGCAATGTTTAATGTGTAGGTGGGGAAAAGAACACTAAAGTCAAAATGTTTTAGTTCAAGCTCTACAATTAACTACATGACCTTGAGAAAGTCAATGAATCTCTCTCTTAGCCCCCATCTCTAAGATGGGTATAATCCTTACTAAGTCTGTGCCACTAGGCTCAAATAAGATACATCTCAAAGTACTTGTTAAATATAAAGCAATTATAAATGTCAAGTATTATCAGTATTATCTCTACTGAAATGATATAGCATGAGGTATCACTTCATTTTGGGAAGATCAAGAAGGTAATACTTGACTTAAATAACAAAAGACATGTGTTATTTATGTGTGATAGTTATCCACTTTTTAAAAAAATGAATGTCATCTTTAATTACAAAAAAAAGAAAAAAAAGAAAGAAAAAACAAAGCATTATCTTTGCACAGGATCTTTACTACACAGAAAGATGTGCACTTCAGACTCACATCTTAGATGATCTACTTTTTAGCTCCTTTTAGAGGTTTTTTGTTTTTGTTTTCGTTTTTTGCGGTACGCGGGCCTCTCAGTGTTGTGGCCTCTCCCGTTGTGGAGCACAGGCTCCGGACGCGCAGGCTCAGCAGCCATGGCTCACGGGCCCAGCCGCTCCGTGGCATGCGGGATCTTCCCGGACCGGGGCACGAACCCGTGTCCCCTGCATCAGCAGGCAGACTCTCTACCACTGCGCCACCAGGGAAGCCCATTTTAGAGGTTTTGAATCATTTAAAATAGAGGTCAACATCAACAAAGATTCATTAAGTACCAGAGGTAGGGCACTATGCTAGGAATTCAGAGCCCAGAGAAAGGCACCAAATTTGTATTTCAATCTCAGATGCTAGGAGGCAGCTCAAGAGGTCATCTAACGAACCCAGTAAGTTTCTCCTATAGTTCCTGCGTCAGAGAAAGATCTCAGGATAAAAATCTGGCAAGTATAGTTACCTCTAAAAGTGTGGTTCTAGGTAGGACCATCACATCTGTATTGTTTTGAAAGTTTTAAATAATAAATACATTTTGCTTTGTCATGGAAGGAATCAAACAAAAATGATTTGTAGAAGTTAGTAAACTTTTTAAAGACTGAAGCCAAAAAACATGGTCCTTAGTTTCAAAGGACGTTCTAGAGATAATGATGCCCAGCCTAAAGCAGGATGCCAGACTCCTTCGCTTGCATCTCACCTATAAGAGTTTTGAAGGCTATTTATCTTGAATAGTGTTTTAAGTGAAACATCTAAATTTTTTTCATCATAAATAGAAATACTTTCAAAAGATATAGTTCTTGGTATGCTGTAAATATTGTATACAATTGAATCTAAATATCATAGCAATTTGACACCCATAATCACACATAAATAAACAAGCTCCTCTTTGAAACAGAAACCGCTCAAGGCATTTTAAGCAGAAAGGAATTTAATACAGAGAATTAGGTTCATACAGAATCACCATAACGGGGACTTCCCTGGTGGTCCAGTGGTTAAGAATCCGCGCTCCCAATGCAGGGGGCCCAGGTTGGATCCCTGGTCAGGGAACTAGATCCCACAAGCCGCAACTAAGAGCCCGTATGCCGCAACTAAGAAAAGATCCCGCATGCCACAACTAAGACCCGGCACAGCCAAATAAATAAATAAATAAAACTGTAAAAAAACAAAAAACCCACCATAACGAGCTCTTAAATAAGCTTCCAGAAGTCCAGCCTAGGCAAATCTACAGAGATAGAAAGTAAATATGTAGTTTCCTAGGAATGGGGTGGGGGGCAGGGAATAGGGAGTGACAACTAATAGGGTAAGTAATTTTATTGGAACACAGCCCTGTCCACTCCTGTACTGTATATGGTTGCTCTTCCACTACAAGGGGGAGTTGAATACTTGTGACAGAGACCGTATGACTATTTACTATCTGGCCCTTTAAGAAAAAGTCTGCCAATCCCTGCTTTTATTCAAAGATGCAATGTTGAACGGTCAGAAATAAACATGTAAATTTTCACCTTCTCTTCCTTGAAATGAAGCTTATAAATAAGCACCCAGGGCACTGAATGAGACACTGGTGAAAGCAACTCCTCACCAGGCTGTTTATCACTAATAAGAATTGTAAAAATACAGAGTGGTCCACCTTGCAGATTGAAATTTCCCAGCACACATTTTAACAAACTTTATTCTAAATCTAAGATAAACAATAGTTTTGTTTTTAATGGTAATATTTATACTACACCAGAAATTGCAGCCTTTGCAACTATTTAAGTTTATGATGAAAAATTTTAGATGTCACCTTAAAAATATATGTGGAGTACATGGCAGTTTTTGTTTGTTTTTTGTTTGTTTACTTGTTTTCAAAATTCCTAGGGAGGGCATAGTACAAGCAAAAATGTTTAAAGATCACTGGCCTAAAGATGAAAAGTCATCTTTGATTTTAGCAAGAGCCCTAGATGGATGTATAACATCCCCCTCCCTAATTAGAATTATCAGAATTATCTTAAAAGTTAGCTATCTTGGGACTTACTTCCCTGGCAGTCCAGTAGTTAAGACTCTGAGTTTCCAATGCAGGGGATGCAGTTTCGATCCCCGGTCAGGGAACTAAGATCCCACATGCCACGTGGTGCGACTAAAAAAAAAGTTAGCTATCTTTTTTAAAAATTATTAAGACATATAGTGTCTCTGTTCATTCAGTATATCACATTATAGAGGTTTCCAGAAGAAAAGATCTATATATAAGTTAGTCTGAGTATGGATACATAAGTGAAGGGAAACTAACATTGATAGAGCATCCACTGTTTGCCAGATTCTCTACATAAATTATCTTATTAATTCCACTTTGAGCTATGTATTATTATGTTAATCCCATTTTCAGCTAAAAAGCAAAACTGATACCAAGTGAGTTTAGGTAATATACTTTAGACCCATACAGCTAGTATGCAGCAGAGCTAGGATACAAACCCAAGACTGTTTGACATGAAAGCCCATGTACTTTCTACTCCCTGCACCACTTGGTTCAGCTTTCTTACACCTCGGGTCTGTATTTGCATGTGTCTGAGTCTATGACATGCAAATATTCTGGAACCTACAGTGATAATACTAGCTCCTAACAGTCCCTGGTACTTAGTTCCCCTGAAATCATCAGCTGAGTAGTCAAATTATGTAACAACCAATGGGGCATCAGCACCAGGCACTCTAAACCGATGCCCCCATAAAGATGGGTACAGGGCTACCTGGGTTTACCAGCTGAATCTCAACCCTGACTGCACCTAAAACCAAACCATTTTTCAGATAAAGAAGCTAAAGACTAAGAGATTAATGTCCTGCCAAATGTCGTACCATCAGTTACCAGCTGGACCAGAATAGAACACCAGTCTCCAGAATCTCTTGTATTTTAGTGATTGATTGACAAGTGTGTGAATGACTGACATAACTCTATTTTCTTTCTTTTACAATCTAAAAGAACTCAGGATGCCTTCATGTATACAATCTCCAGTGCCGGAGCACGGGCATTACAGGATGGTTTCAAATAAGCAACTAAAGGTTCAGGATAAATCTGTGAATATCTGTTAAATGATTCCAGTCCTGATACCTGCCCTACTTCTCGTCCTTTTGTACCTCATCATCCACTGCTTGCATTTTACCAATGGAGAATGGTGCAACTCACAGTGCATGCAAAAAACCTAAGGATTTTGTTAAATTGCAGGCTAATTCAGTAGATCTGGGGTGAGGGCCAAGATTCTGCATTTTTAACAAGTTCCCAAGCGATGCCAGTGTTGCCAAGTGTTGCTTAAAGCATGGAAACCATGCTTTAAGGAAGAAGGACTTAGACCATATTGTATGAGGAGTGTTACTTTACACAAGGATTTTCTAAATTAAAAAAATAATAATAAAGATTAAATGATGTTTAGGATTACCCAAATTGACAGTCTCTAAAATCTATATTTCTGAGCACTGAACTCTACCCAGTAAGCAAGTTGCTTCATCTGACGTGTTGGGAAATGGAATTATCATACCTCCTTAGCAAAAAAAAAAAAAAAAATGAAAACTATTATATGAACATACCTACCCTGGATTACATTATCTTTTATACTTTAATAAAAGTAATGATGCTGCCTAGAAGAATACCTACTAAAAGTGGATGCTCCATTTTTCTCATGGCTAGAAATTCATGAGATTCTATTTCTCTTTTACTTCGCTCATTACTCTTCACGCTGCTTTCTAAAATCAACTCTACCACCAAGTGGACAATACAAAAATCGGTTTATATGATACAATATTCAGCCTTTTTCCAAATCCATCCTCCAACTTCACAGGTTAGTGAAGGGTTATTAATTCTGGGCTAATAAATAGAACCCCAGTAGAACTCACTACTTTAAGATGGACAATCTCAAAATAAGCCATATTAATGAATCACTTTCCAGTCCCATTTAAAACGATGACATCTGAACAGAACCGACACTGCTGATCAGAGGATGTGTAACAACAGGTTAAATATTTTCCTCCATGGACACCAATGATTAGAATACACGATTAAAGGGGTTTTCTAACATTTGAACTCATACTAAGTAGTAATTCACAACCACAGATCTTGAACAATGAAAGCAACATGGTTTTCACTGCTTTTATCTTGCATTTTTATAATTCTATGCCTACTTCAAAAGCAGGGACACGGAAACAAGCAACATTACAGAGAAGCATAATACAGTGAAGAGCACCAGGGTCCTTCCACCGTGGGGAGTGTGTTGTGCCCCTCTCCTTCACTCTGGCTCAGGCATGTAATTTATTTTGGCCAACAGGATATTAGTAGATGTAACACAAGCAGAGCCTTGGAAAGAGCTTGATTGAGTTTATTTGTTCTTGCTCCTCTGCTATCACCATGAGAATATGCCTTCTGTATTTATTTGTTTATAGAATTTGTATTTAGGATTTTTATTTCTATAAATTTCCCTCTAAAGACTGTTTCAGCTCCATCCTATATTTTGGCATGTTGTGTTTTCATTTTCATTCATGTCAAAGTATGAGGGAATATCTCTGGTGATTTCTTCTTTGACCCATTGGTTATTTTAGGAGTATGTTATTTAATTTTCACATATTTTGAGTTTTGCAAAATTTCTTCTGTAATTGGTTTCTAATTTTATTGAATTGTGATTAGAGAATATATTTTGTAATTATTTCAATACTTTTAAATTTATTGAGGCTTATTTTGCTCACACTACCTACACCGTTTGTTGTTGCTACCACTTGTTAGAGTTGTTGCTATTTGTTTAGTGACTTTCCTGAACTAATTCTGTAAAGTCTACATTCTTTGCCATGTTAGTGTCTCTACTTGGTTAACTCATTAGTGAGCTAATGATTAGACAGAAATTTCCTTAAACCCCTGGAACCAATCAATCTCCCAGATTTTGCTATGAGTGTCTCTGTGTCGATACTGGAGCATGCCTTTAAAACTCAGTTTATAACTCCACCTTAGCCTTCACTTCCTGCTTGCATAGAACCATGTGGTCAATTAGGAACGAGAGCTTAGGGCCTTCTCAGGTCTTTTCTAAGCATGCTCACAGCTCTTCCATGTACATGGTCTTCTAAATTACCAAGAATATTTCAGAGCTTTTCAAAGCCCCTATGAACAGTGTATTCACCATAATGCTAGTCTACCATTTCCCCCAACTGCTATCCATCTTAGGCACCTGCAAAATTAAATTCTTTGCCTTTAATTGTCCTTGACAATGCCCCCTGTGGGAGGAGAAGATTTGAGTGAGCCCTGAGCTAGCCTCATAAGTGAAGTCTCCCAGGGAACCACCAGACAAACCAGATAATAACAAGTCTATAAGAATGAGGCTTTGAATAAGTCCCATATACATTTTGCCCTCTCTGGTGGCTGCCAAGCTGCCCAGAAATGTGGGCTGTTATTTTTTAAGGCTATTACATAGCTGGAAAGTGGGTGAGGGGTGGACTATGGCAAGTTAAAATGCCACAGAGCTCACTGTTCATACCAAGATTCAGCCATTTTTCTTGAATAAACAATTCCTGGGTTACTACAGCCTTTGGTTAATTTCTAGAGTTCTAAAAAAGGTGATTCTGAATATTTTTGACAGTTTTTTCATTGCTGTTAAGGAGGGGAAAATCTTTGGAGGTCCTTTTTTCTGCCATTTTTGCTGACATTCTCCCATAACCTTTTTTAAGCCAAAAGTGATCCAAACCACAGCTAAATACAAAAGCACTAGTAGCCAGACCCCAGCATCATGGGAATGAAGAGTTAGGAGTTGTGAAGTAATGAAGACATAACAAAGAGTCTAAGTCTTCTGTGAAATTGTCCCATAAGGCCCATGCAGAATACCCACTAATTTCCTACACCTCTTCATCGTCCTCTAATTAAACCTGCTCTTCCTTACACCAGCACTAAGATAAATGAGAGTAAGCTAATTCAATCTTATTAATTCCCTGTTTTGTTTAATCACTAGAGATTGTTTTCTACTCTTTCTATTTCAAATACACCTTGACTCAGTTACAATATTTCTGCAAAGGAATGTGCTCTACACCCAAACAGTCACTTTATAAACTTTTTTAAACCCAACAGATTTAACAAAAAATAAGCTATCTGCAATTAATGGCTGAAACCAATATTGTAAAAAATAAGTGGTGTAGGCTGGTAGATAACTGGAGCCCTCTGAAGGAAGTAACACTTAAGCTGGATTTTGAAGGATGGAAGAGGAATTAGGAGAATGTGGGGAAAGATTATATGTCCAAGAGCTTCCAGCCCAGAATCAGCATAATATGATGTCAGATCAGTGAGCAGACTATAGTGGTAAATAATGTGGGAAGGAGAAGAAGGTTAAACTTAGGGAGATACTGGGGTTTAAGAAGCCAACAGAAAACCTTAAACAACAGGCAGAGAATTTTGGACTCCACTTGTAAGACAACAGTTCACAACCATTTTCTCTCTTCCAATGCACTTGAGAGATGCAATCGCTCCCAGTGCCAGCAATGGCACACAATTCAAGAGATCCTCAAATATGGGAATGAGGTAGCGAGGACGATATCAGAATATCTGAGGAGGAAGGGTAGTAAGGGACATGACAAATTTCAAAAAACCCACTTGAAATTCTGATATTCCTTCCTTCAGCACTCCACTCATCCCTGCATACCTCCCTCAATAGGAATGGGAAGCCACAAGAGTCTTTTGAAGAAAACACTGTCCTTTTTAAAGAGCTTCATGGCTACTTGTTAAAGTATTTCATGGAGTAACTGCCTAATTTCCTAAACACTAGACAAGTCTATTTCTGCACTTCCCAAGGGTAATTCATAGAATACTCATCCCATAGATATTGTTTGTTAAAAAGGTTCAGTCCACATAAGTTTGGGAAATCTCACATCACATCCCTTTCTGTCAGAGATTCACAAACCATATTAATTAGCCTACCAAAGGATCGAAGGACTCCCACAGTAGAGGAACCGGTTCAGTTTTTTTAACCCAGAGTTTCCACACACTTATTTGATCACAGATTTTATTCCCTCATAACACCTATTAATATCCAAGTATTCCACAGAAAAAGTTGAGAAACGCTGGCCTATGTTAGTTTGTGTGTGGTTGGAGCATGTCACGGGAGGCTCTGTACCCGCCACAGACCTTCTTATACGAGACAATAAAGCATTTTGTCCCCACTCCCCATAACCTTTCCTGTCTGCTCTCATTTTCCTCTTCAGTTCCTCATGCAGAGAAGAACCCAACTCCAGCCCTCATTTCTACCCTGTAAGTACCCCCAAATGGCTTTATTCAGTGGGGATGGTGAAGTGAGGCTTCTGGGTTTGTCAGTGTTTTTCTGGAACCCTCACCAATGTCCATCCCCAAAATCTGAGCTAAGTAACCGACCTGACTAAAAGAGAAACCAGCCTGGAGAACCTGACGGCACTTGCAGGTCTGCCTGTGTAATTAAGTAGAAGAAAGGGAAGGGTTGTGAAAAGCTGCTGAGCAAGGGCCAAAGAAGAGAGGAGAACAGACCTGTCTGGACCTGAATGAGTTACAATAGCAGATGAGAATGAAAACGAGGAACGGCCTTCTTCCTAGCTCTCATTTCCTTCTTCTGCAAATGCCCTGAGTCGCCTTTTTTTTAATTCTTCCCCAGCACAGCTGTAGTCAGCTTTCTCCTTCAAAGCTGTGCTCTGTGCGCCCTCTGCTGGCCCTGACCAGCAGTTAGATTTAAAACCAACTGCCCCATAAAAGTTACATTTGGGTGGCCTGCAGACAGACATCTTTGCCATCTGCATATCCTCTCTTAAACTTAGCTACACTTCCTAGCAAAGATGAGAGTTCAACTTCTTTTGTATCAGCAACAACAAAAAGCTGGGGGGGATGATAAAAAGGGAACTATAAAATAAATTATTATATTTCATACTATGAAATGCAGCCCACCTATATTGTGCCCACAATTGCGAGGCACTAAAGATTTAAAAATTAATAATACTCGGCCTCTACTCTCAGGAAACTTACAAGTTAGAGGGGGAGACCAACATACAGCACATTTCTCAAAAGGAAGAATTTTAGAAAATTTCTGTAACATGTGCCTTGAATGATGATTCCAATATGTTCACTGAATCTATAAAGAATCAATTCGGGAGAGAAGGAACCAAGATGGCGGAGTAGAAGGATGTGCTCTCACTCCCTCTTGCGAGAACAACAGAATCACAACTAGCTGCTGGACAATCATCGACAGGAAGACACTGGAACTCACCAAAAAAGACACCCCACATCCAAAAACCAAGGAGAAGCCACAATGAGATGGTAGGAGAGGCGCAATCACAGTAAAATCAAATCCCATAACTGCTGGGTGGGTGATTCACAGACTGGAGAACAATTACACCACAGAAGTCCACCCACTGGAGTGAAGGTTCTGAGCCCCACGTCAGGCTTCCCAACCTGGGGGTCCGGCAATGGGAGGAGGAATTCCTAGAGAATCAGACCTTAAAGCCTAGTTGGAATTGATTGCAGGACTTCGACAGGACTGGGGGAAACAGAAACTCCACTCTTGGAGGGCACACACAAAGTAGTGTGTGCATTGGGACCCAGGGGAAGGAGCAGTGACCCCGGGGGAGACTGAACCAGACCTACCTGCTAGTGTTGGAAGGTCTCCTGCAGAGGAGGGGGGTGGCTGTGGCTCACCATGGGGGCAAGGACACTGGCAGCAGAAGATCTGGGAAGTACACCTTGGTGTGAGTCCTCCCAGAGTCTGTCATTAGCCCCACCAAAGAGCCCAGGTAGGCTCCAGTGTTGGGTTGCCTCAGGCCAAACAACCAACAGGGAGGGAACCCAGCCCCACCCATCAACAGTCAAGGGGAATAAAGTTTAACTGAGCTCTGCCCACCAGAGCACCAGTCAGCTCTACCCACCACCAGTCCCTCCCATCAAGCCTCTTAGATAGCCTCATCCACCAGAGGGAAGAGAGCAGAAGCAAGAAGAACTATAATCCTGCACCCTGTGGAACAAAAACCACTTTCACAGAAAGATAGACAAGATGAAAAGGCAGAGGGCTATGTACCAGATGAAGGAACAAGATAAAACCCCAGAAAGACAACTAAATGAAGTGGAGATAGGCAACATTCCAGAAAAAGAATTCAGAATAATGATAGTGAAGATGATCCAGGACCTCGGAAAAAGCATGGAGGCAAAGATCAAGAAGATGTAAGAAATGTTTAACTGTTTAACGAAGACCTAGAAGAATTAAAGAAAAAACACCTAGAAGAATTAAAGAACAAACAGAGACCAACAATACAATAACTGAAATGAAAAATACACTAGAAGGAATCAATACCAGAATAACTGCGGCAGAAGAATGGATATGTGACCTGGAAGACAGAATGGTGGAATTCATGGCTGTGGAGCAGACTAAAGAAAAAAGAATGAAAAGAAATGAAGACAGCCTAAGAGACCTCTGGGACAACATTAAACGCAACAACATTCACATTATAGGGGTCCCAGAAGGAGAAGAGAGAGAGAAAGGACCCAAGAAAATATTTGAAGAGATTATAGTCGAAAACTTCCCTAACGTGGGAAAGGAAATAGCCACCCAAGTCCAGGAAGCACAGAGAGTCCCATACAGGATAAACCCAAGGAGAAAAATGCCAAGACACATAGTAATCAAATTGGCAAAAATTAAAGACAGAAAAATTATTGAAAGCAGCAAGGGAAAAACAACAAACAACATACAAGGGAACTCCCATAAGGTTAAAAGCTGATTTCTCAGCAGAAACTCTACAAGCCAGAAGGGAGTGGCATGATATACTTAAAGTGATGAAAGGGAAGAACCTACAACCAAGATTACTCTACCTGGCAAGGATCTCATTCAGATTCGATGGAGAAATCAAAAGCTTTACAGACAAGCAAAAGCTAAGAGAATTCAGCACCACCAAACCAGCTCTACAACAAATGCTAAAGGAACTTCTCTAAGTGGGAAACACAAGAGAAGGAAAGGACCTACAAAGAGTTAGGTTGATCTGTTTAGGATTACACAGTTTGTGTTAGAACCAGAAGTGTGGTTTACTGATTTAAATTTAAATGCTTTTTCTATTCAGTCCTTCTGTTTTGCCCAAAGTGGCACATTCTTCACTATGTCAATATAGCTTATCTTCCCATTTAAAAACCAGCATATATATCTATATATAAATATAGATATATGGATATAGATATCATTCCTTGTCCAAATACATATTAAAAAACTTTTCATCTTAAAAGAATGAAACACCTACAAAATTGTGGTTTCATTACAGATGCATGAAATGCAGGATATTAAAATTCTTTTAATGTAGGCTAATTTTTAACCACCCTCATTTTTTCTCTTCTTTCTCTATAATTGTTTATTTCCCTTACTATGTATACTTAAGCATTGCTTTTGAATAACCCTAAGAGATTATGGGAAACTAAGATAGGCTGTAACTTTCCATTTTATCAGTTTGAGCCCTTCCAATCCCAAAGGTCATTTTAAGCCTATTTACTATTTAATATAAAATTACTTAGCTTTCTCAATGCAAAGTGATTGTTGGGTTTAATTATAATATATAAGCAATTTAGGCCATTTCATCTTGGAAATATATCTTAAGAACAAAAAGCCACAATGTATTCATGGAGTAAGAGTCTAGAGTTACAGCCTTGTTGTTGCAGTCTGCAATCACTATGTTTAGAATAACCTCTGTGTGAAAAAAAAAAAATCTTTAAGTCACAGGTCCTGAGGTGGGGAGGGCGTATAGTGGTGGTAGGATGAAATGGAAATAGTCCATATGGTTTCTGCTCTCATAGAACTCTCTAAGTGATTTCACAGTTGGTCTAGTGCTCTTTAGTATCTTTCCTTAATAAGTAAATGCCTATAAATAAAATGGATAATTGTATTAAAAAAGATATTCAATGGAGAAAAGACAGTCTCTTCAGTAAGTGGTGCTGGGGAAACTGGACAGCTACATGTAAAAGAATGAAATTAGAACACTCCCTAACACCATATACAAAAATAAACTCAAAATGGATTCGAGACCTAAATTTAAGACCAGACACTATAAAACTCTTAGAGGAAAACATAGGAAGAACCCTCTTTGACATAAATCACAGCAAGATCTTTTTTGATCCATCTCCTAGAGTAATGGAAATAAAAACAGAAATAACAAAATGGGACCTAATGAAACTTCAAAGCTTTTGCACAGCAAAGGAAACCATAAACAAGATGAAAAGACAACTCTCAGAATGCGAGAAAATATTTGCAAATGAATGAACGGACAAAGGATTAATCTCCAAAATATATAAACAGCTCATGCAGCTCAATATTAAAGAAACAAAAAACCCAATCCAAAAATGAGCAGAAGACCTAAATAGACATTTCTCCAAAGAAGATATACAGAGGCCAAGAGGCACATGAAAAGCTGCTCAACATCACTAATTATTAGAGAAATGCAAATTAAAACTACAATGAGGTATCACTTCACACCAGTTAGAATGGGCATCACCAGAAAATCTACAAACAACAAATGCTGGAGAGGGTGTGGAGAAAAGGGAACCCTCTTGCACTGTTGGTGGAAATGTAAATTGATACAGCCTCTGTGGAGAACAGTATGGAGGTTCCTTAAAAAACTAAAAATAGATTTACCATATGATCCAGAAATCCCACTACTGGGCATATACTCAGAGAAAACCATAATTCAAAAAGACACATGCACCCCAATGTTCATTGCAGCACTATTTACAATAGCCAGGTCATGGAAGCAACCTAAATGCCCATCGACAGACGAATGGATAAAGAAGATGTGGTACATATATACAATGGAATATTACTCAGCCATAAAAAGGAACGAAATTGAGTCATTTGTTGAGACATGGACGGATCTAGAGACTATCATACAGAGTGAAGTAAGTCAGAAAGAGAAAAACAAACACCGTATATTAATGCATGTATGTGGAACCTAGAAAAATGGTACAGATGAGCCGGTTTGCAGAGCAGAAGTTGAGACACAGATGCAGAGAACAGACGTATGGACACCAAGGGGGGAAAACTGCGGTGGGGTGGGGATGGTGGTGTGCTGAATTGGGCGATTGGGATTGACATGTATACACTGACATGTATAAAATTGATGACTGTTAAGAACCTGTAGCATAGAAAAACAAACAAACAAAAAAAACAACTAATACTAAACTTTCTTTGGGTTATTTGTATGGAGATATGTTAATATAAATGTTTCAGACATTACATGAAATTTCTAAAAATCTTATATGTTCTGGTATAATGTTATAAGTCATAATTCTAGTTATTACTTTAAAATGTATATCTCAGAAATAACTAAATTTCCTTGTCAATTGCATTATTATGAACTTTCATCAAATCTTTAACCGGGGTCATTTTAAAGTCTTTTGTCATTTACAGACAGTTCTGGGTGTACTCTGATGCTTCTGCAAATATGTTCCTATAAAAGGGTTTCATCTTCAAGGAATTGATGGAAAAGACTCAACAAGTACAGGTTTCTGGTAACTGACTATACTGCTGAACTGAATGAATAAGCATTTTCAGAACTCTAATGGAAAACTGATAAACTCAAAAAAGTGCTAACGAACGATCACGATAAAAAAATTAATTACATGGGACTGAGTGAACTGATGAGGATGATTATAATTTTTGTGACTTTCTGTTTGAACAACAAAAAAAAAATCCCCCCAAAAAAATTTAAAAATAAATAGGTAGGTAAATAAATAAGAATCAGTTCAATACACCAGACCATGCCTTCTTAAATGTGCCTCTTATTGGATAGATTTGGTTACATGACAATATGGACTCATAATGATCATAACAACCATCCATCATGGAACACCTGCTGGCGGCCAGTCACAAAATGCTTTATATGTTAGCTCACTTTATGAATTAGGTTCAGAGATGAGCCTAAGGAAGAAACTGAGGTTCAGAGATGCCAAGATTACACAACCAGAACGTGGCAAAGTCAGCATTCAAGTCCAGGTCTGCTTGACTCCAAGGTCCCTTCAATCTCTCCCCACTGTCTCGATCATGATCCAGTTTTCACAAATATCACTGCTACCTGAGGTTCCCCTCCACTTGGTCACTGAGTATAATGGAAAAGCCTAATATGACGGTCAACAATAGTATCCTACGTCATGTTCATATTGAGCAAAGCATTACGGAGGGCCCTGGCCTTAAGGAGTTTACAATATAATGGAGCAGGAGCTACATGCAAATAAATTAAATGCAGCCAACAGATTTTCCACACGCCAGAAACAGCTAGTTTGAAAACATAATGGAAAACAAATTCCACTAACAAGAGCACCCAAAGTACCCCAGAATAAACATTTAAAAATTTGTCAAGCCTTTATGAAGAAACTTACAGAGCTTTTATAGGAAGATATAATATAGAACAAATAGAAAGTCAACCAATGTTCCTGGCTGAAAAGACTCAATATTGCAAATATATTAATTCTCTCCACTTTGTTAAATTTAAAAAATAAATTTGCTTTATTGAATCCGTTATTGAATCACTGTGATATCAGCACAGAAATAGACCTATACATCAACTCTAAAATCGAATTAACAATGTACATGTGGGAGTTTAGTCTGTGGTAAAAGTGGCATTTCGACCTAATGAGGAGGGACTTCCCTGGTGGTCCAGTGGTAAAGACTCCAAGTTCCCAAAGCAGGGGGCCCAAGTTAGATCCCTCATCAGGGAACTAGATCCTGCATGCATGCCACAACTAAAGATCCCGCGTGCTGCAGCTAAGACCCGGTGCCTCCAAATAAATTTTAAAAAGACAAAACAAAACAAAACAAAAAACTAGTGGGGAAAGTAGTCAGTAAGTGGTACAAAACAGCTGGCTGTACATTTGGGAAAACACAAATTCCTACCTTTCAAGAGACAAAAAAACGAATTCCAGGTGGATTAAAGAGTTAAACAGTAAAACAAGCAAAAGAAACAGAAAAAAAAATAAGGCAATATTTTTATATGGAGATAGAAAAGGAAGCCTTGCACAACATGCCACTAAGGTCCAAGATCATAATAAAAAAATACTGACATGTTTGACGAGGTAAGAAACAAAAATGTCTGGAAAAGAATAGACACCAAAAAGAAAAAGGTAAACTTCAGATGAAAATATTTGAGATATATATAATAGTCAAAGAACAATGTATTTTAAAAACAAAACAGGGCTTCCCTGGTGGCTCAGTGGTTAAGAATCCACCTGCCAATGCAGGGGACATGGGTTCAAGCCCTGGTCCGAGAAGATCCCACATGCCGCAGAGCAACTAAGCCCGTGCACCACAACTACTGAGCCTGCGCTCTAGAGCCTGCGAGCCACAACCACTGAGCCCTTGAGCCACAACTACTGAAGCCCGTGCGCCTAGAGCCCGTGTTCTGCAACAAGAGAAGTCACCGCAATGAGAAGCCCATGCACTGCAGTGAAGAGTAGCCCCTACTCACCGCAACTAGAGAAAGCCCACGAGCAGCAACAAAGACCCAATGCAGCCAAAAATAAATTAATTAAATAAATAAATAAACCGAAACAAAACAGGGACTTTCCTGGCAGTCCAGTGGTTAAAGACGCCTTGCTTCCACTGCAGGGGGCACAGGTTTGATCCCTGGCCGGGAACTAAGATCCTGCATACAGCACCTCACGGTCAAAAAAAAAAAAACAGAGTTCAGAAAATATGTTATTCATTGATGTTAAATATAAAAGGCATAACAAAGAAAAGAAATATAAATTAGATTACTGCAATGGTTATTTTCATGGGATGGTAAGGAGACTTTTACTGCTGTATTGTTTGAATTTCAACAGTGATCACTGTTCACTACAAGTGAACACTACAAGAAAAAAAACTATAAAAATATTTCCATTTTTGAAAAACAACAATAAGTAAAAGAATAGTCCGTTACAGGAGAACTTAATACTTTACAAGAAGCATCTTGAATTAGTGAGTGCTTGAAAGTCCCCAGCTTGTGGAATATTCGGAAACTCTCTAGTGACCTAAGAAATTGGATGATTCAAAATTAGTGACTTTTCCTTCTGAGATGCTAGTCTCTAAAAAGCAATAACAGTAGATTTGCTGGTCCATGAAAGTAGTCATGAGCTCTAAAAGCTTGTTTTAAAATAAATGGACAAAAGTGAAATGTCCCCCTTCTCCTTCCCAGGGGTCCATCTTCTCTTTCTGCTCCACCCTCAAGATTTTGCCAAACTATCAAGGGAACGACAGAAATACCTGTGCTGTTTTATATTATCTGCTGTGGGTTTTAATCTCAATTATTCCTTTTGCATAAAAATAGAAAACAGGGCTTCCCTGGTGGCGCAGTGGTTGAGAGTCCGCCTGCCAATGCAGGGGACACAGGTTCGTGCCCCCGTCCGGGAGGATCCCACATACCGCGGAGCGGCTGGGCCCGTGAGCCATGGCCGCTGAGCCTGCACGTCCGGAGCCTGTGCTCCGCAGCAGGAGAGGCCGCAACAGTGAGAGGCCCGCATACCGCAAAAAAAAAAAAATAGAAAACAAAGAAAATGGAGGAGGAGGTGGAGGAGGTACAGAGGATGAAGAGCAGGGAGAGAAGGAAAAGATTCTCAGCTCTAAATCTTTCAAAATACATTTTGGAAACTCCCTAAAGAGAGAGTCCATGGAAAGAAAAGGTTTGCGACAGCAGAAGCCAACAGTAATGCCACAAATTGTAAAGAATACCTGAAGGGTGGGCAGCTCCCCACCTGGGCCTGCTGGAGTCTCCCCATGCTGGAGGAGGGCAGAGGGTCCATAGGAAGCAATCCAGCCACCGAGCCCCGGCTGGGAGATGAGAGGTGATGGAGTGTGGGATGAGAAGACTCTCAGCCAACTGGGGATCCAAGGTCTTGCTTCCCAGGTGAGGTAAAGTCTGAGAGCTGCTCCCCCATGACAACAGCCTGACAGCATGACAGGAGGGGTGGCAGCATGCTGTGTTGGCCAGAGTCCTGAGACAGACTCTTGAACCTCCCAAAGCCTCAGAATGCCATGAGGGAGCAGCAGAAAGTTTCCTTTGCCCCTAAGAGGGCCACAAAAGCGGTTGAGAGAGAACCAGAGTGCGTGAGGGAGCCTGCAGGTTCCAAGTAGAGCATGTGAACTGATGACCACAGACAGAAAACAAACATTAGCAGCAGATGCCACCTTAGAGAGACGAAGATCATGACTCAGGAGATCTCCCCTCCACCAAGTTCCTCACAGACATAGACGCCACCTTCCCCCCCGCCCGTGTAGAAAGAAGGGAAGGGGGAAATTCTGAGTTCACTGAGGACACCTCCCACTGACTAGATTAAGCTCAGATATCGGGTAACATGAGGCTCACGAGAAAGGTCGAGTTGTGTTATAAATTATGTTTTACGTTGCTGTAGGCCGGAATTTGTGGGCTGTGCAAAGTTGACCCACCACACTAGCTTCACAGGATTGTTTTAATATGACAAGGTGAGCCCAAGAGGGGGACAGTCCCATATACACCTCTCCAATTATCCGATGCTTGTTGTTGTTACTACAGCTCATGACTTCATTGCCCCGTGGCTTTCAGCTCCACTATTTACTAAACAGAAGGAGCAACGCAATGTGGCCAAGTTTACTAAGCTTATTTTTACAGCAAGCAAGAATATACCAGTGCATTACCTCAGAATTAACATATTTCATTTTCCCACGTATAAGTAATGTGACCAGTGCTTGTAATTCAGTCAACCCACCTGTAACACAAGATATTATCTCTAAGTTGATAAGACACATTGGTTCAAGATTTCCTTTATATAAAATGATTCAACAAGGCATTTTTCTCAAGCGCTACAGTCCAGACCAGTTTTGCTGCTTGCTTGTCAAATACAATTTGATTGTACTGGGTTAAAATAAACTCAGTCAACTACCTGTCTTCACCTCCTGCCAGGCACCCCATAAGGACATCGACTGTTTTTCCTTTAAAGTTACACCATTGGAAGCAAGAAAGTAATTGTCATTAATGTATTTATCATACTAAAGATTGCAACTACATATCTATGGTATGCTAAGTATTTTGCATAATTACTTAAACTTGAGAACTATCCCTATTTTATAAATTAGCAAACCAAGTCTCAGAGAGTTAAGTTACGATAAAGGCCCAGAGTAAATGGCAATGCCTATATTTTGGATCCAAGTGTGTCTGACTTCTTCCAACTCTACCACGAAGTCTTGCTAATGAAAATATCTAAGCTTATGCACAGGGAGATCAGCTCAGTGCTTTGTGTCCACCTAGAGGGGTGAGATAGGGAGGGTGGGATGGAGACGCAAGAGGGAGGAGATATGGGGATGTACGTATACGTATAGCTGATTCACTTTGTTATACAGCAGAAACTAACACACAATTGTAAAGCAATTATACTCCAATAAAGATGTTAAAAAAAAGAAAATATCTAAGCTTATCTGAAGCACTTTTAGAAATTCTTGTCAAGAAACTCGAGGTCTAGGATAACAAGTCATTCTACCACTCCTACCCTTCTCATCTCCTACCCACTCCACCACACACCCTTCCTCTACCACACACTCACATCCATTCCCTGAACCCGCCTGCCTTCTTCCAAGCCTTCACAGAGCTGTTCCCTCTGCTTAGACTGTCCTACCTTTCCTCCCCATTTAAGAGAATTCCAACCCACCCTCTCCATCGGACAGTGACTTTGAAAGCTTTGCTCCCTCTCCCAGGGAGAATTAGCAGCCTCCACTCCAACTTGTGCGATTAGTTTATCTTTCAATCATAGTGCACACCTGTCACTTGAGATTGGCACTTGTCTACATGTGCCTCTGTGACCACTAGTAGAACATGAACTCCTAAAAGTCAGGGTCTGGAACCTATCTTTTTGCATACCTGTTAGTCCAAGCACTTAGGGAGCGCACAGTGGGAGTTCAGCCAGTACTTGTTGAATTCATGAATGAATCTCATTTTTAATCAAGGTCTATTATTTTACATGTCCTAGATTGAGAATGAATCCTACGTAAGTAAACACTGTGAAGTAACTGGCTCCTAAATGATTTTAAGGATGACTACGAAGAAAGACTTCACTTAACCAAAGCCAGTTTTTCCAGACTGCCCGGTCTCGTCACAGTTTCAGCCCAGGTAAGGGAGGGCCCCGCCTCCCTCCCTGCCAATCAATCGCTCCTCGCGCCTGCGCAGACACCGCCCCTCCCGGAGCCACGCCCCAGTCAGTGTCCCGAGACTGTTGCGGGCGGTTAGGTCCGGCGGGAACCTGTACTTCAGTAGTTCGCCCACTATGACGATCGCCTACAGCTGTATTGCAAATGGCCGAGCGGTCCTAGCGGAGCTGACCCTAACCGGCGGCTCTTATCAGGTACCCCTGGATCGTCACCTCGGCCTTCGCAGGCTCCACTTTTCAAGGGTGGCGCCCACTGGACCCGCCCCTCAGGACGGAGCGCCGAGGGGCTACCCGGAGCGGGCTGTTGAGGCTTGAGGCCCCACCCCCGCGTACGGCCTAGCCTGCGAGATGGTGAATCCCCGGCGTGAGCCACTAGCGCTCCCGGCCGGCCGAGCCGCAAGTGCGCCGCCCAGGGGTTAGGGTTGGTGCTGCACGCGACATACTTGAGATTAGCAGTCACGTTTAATTCCGGAGACCTTTAAAGATTTTATCTCCCCCGCGGAGAAATGGCCTGGAGTTCAACACACATTTATTGAACGTGTTTTAGTTGCAAAATCCCGGGGTAAAGGTGTAGGGGATGCAACAAGGAAGAGAAGACGGCGCCTGGAGCTGTCCCTTGATGAGCACATTGTCCTTTTATACCCAAGGGCTGCATTTGTTCTCCTCCAATGTAAAAAGTATTTCAATGGCGGGAGATGGAGATTGATCCTGTAGCACTCAGGATGGGTGACTGCTTGCCAACCACAGAGGAGGTGCTTGGCTTAAAAGTATTACAAGAGTGAGCACTAGCCTGCCACAGGAAAAGGGAATGGGGACTCCATGCAGAGGGAACAGAATGGCGTGTTTGGGGGAACCGCAAGAACCTCAGTGTGGCTAGAGCACAGGATCGCAGTATATAGGAGCTAAAGCTGAGGTCAGAAAAGTGGACAGAGAATAGTTGATGAAAGGTCCTATATTCAGTTTGTTCTCTTATCCAAGGGAAACCAGGGAGCAGTTAAAGATTTATAAATGGAGGAATAGCAAGATCTGATCCATTTACTGGAAATTTTGGTCTGGTTACAATACAGAAGGGGGATTGGAGGGAAGAGAACCAGTTTGGATGGTGGTGTTATAGTTTATCTAGGAGATCTAAAGTCCTGAGCTAAGGCAATGACAGCGAAGAAGGAGAGGAGTGGGCAGATCCTAAAGAGACTTTGCAAACTAATCCTCAGGAGTTAATGACTGGCTGGATATGTAGGATAGGGAACAGGGCCATGCCTAGGATGATTCTTTTTGTTTTTTTTAATCTTTTTTCCCCAGCTTTATTGAGATACAATTGGCATATAACATTTTGTAAGTTTAAGGTGTACAATGTGAAGATCTGTCAAATTTTTTTCTTAGGTGGCATTAAACAAGATGGAAACTACAGATGGAGGCAGGATTCTGGGGGAAGAAGTCAGAGGAAATGCAAGGGCAGAAAGTACGTTTTGGGACAGGTTGAATTTTGTTGCCGGTTGGAAATAGCCAATATGTTTGTGTGTTTATTCCTCCATCTTATTCCCAAAAGATTTAAATCATTAAAAGTTCCAATAGGTAGCAGTCAGAGGGTCAGGGCTAACAGTTAAAGATGGTAGAAGTGGGTAAGATTGCCCAAGTGAGAAGAAAGGAATACCAAAAGGCAGAACACTGTTAAGAATAGAATAGAGAGGCTGGTCACCAAATGAGAGCAGTGGTATTCTGAAAGCTGAGAGAAGAAAATTACAAGAATGTCTCATGACCCAGAGAAGTTGAACAAGATCCAAGAGGTGTTCATTGGACTGACAATTAGGAAATGTTAAGTGATCCTACCGATAGTGGTAGAGGTAGAGGCAGAAGAAGCCAGATGGCTTTAGGCCAAGTGAACGGGAGACCAGGAAGTAGAGAGAGTGAAGTTAGACTGTTCTTTCAAGAATTTAGAAGGGGAATGAGAGAGGGTGAAAGCTAGAAGAAGTATGGTCCAGGAAAGGGCCTCATTTTTTAATACAGGGAAAACCTTCACCTGAATATAGGCTAATGGAGAGGAGAAGAGGTTGAAGATATAAGGGGCAGTGATTATTGGTTAGAGCAAGACCTGAAGGAGCACAAAGGGATGGATCCAATGTGGCAGTAGAGATGTGAGCCTTGGTTTAGAGGAATGCTGTCTTGGGGAAAGGAGGAGGTGTGGATATAGACATGGAATTTAGTCTCCTTCTGAGGCTCTCCTCTGTGCCAGTCCCTTGAATGCCATGTTCTTCAGGGTTCTAACTTCAGTCCTCTTTTAACTTGACACATTTGTTCACACAAATGGACACCTTTATTTTGATCACTGCCAAATCTGCTTTCAAGGTAATCTCTTTCCACGAGTAGATTGCCTAATAGAAGAAGTTGAAACATATCATGTCCAGCACTAAATTAATTCTTTCCTAGCGGATTCCTCCTCGTGTATTTCTAATCTTGCCGCATAGCTCTACTAAGCCATTCAAGCTGGATACAGGGAGTCATCTTTCATTTTTCCCTCTTCTGCACCCTCAAATGTGTTCTTTGCCACCACGTTTTATCAGTTCCATCTCCTGAGTACATCTTGAATTCATCTCCTTGTTTCTGAACCACATCTTCATCAAGGTCCTTGTTACTTCTCACCAGGGTTATTGAAGATGCCTCCTAACTCAATCTCAAGAAGGGAAGGGGGAAATTCTGAGTTCACTGAGGACACCTCCCACTGACTAGATTAAGCTCAGATATCGGGTAACATGAGGCTCACGAGAAAGGTCGAGTTGTGTTATAAATTATGTTTTACGTTGCTGTAGGCCGGAATTTGTGGGCTGTGCAAAGTTGACCCACCACACTAGCTTCACAGGATTGTTTTAATATGACAAGGTGAGCCCAAGAGGGGGACAGTCCCATATACACCTCTCCAATTATCCGATGCTTGTTGTTGTTACTACAGCTCATGACTTCATTGCCCCGTGGCTTTCAGCTCCACTATTTACTAAACAGAAGGAGCAACGCAATGTGGCCAAGTTTACTAAGCTTATTTTTACAGCAAGCAAGAATATACCAGTGCATTACCTCAGAATTAACATATTTCATTTTCCCACGTATAAGTAATGTGACCAGTGCTTGTAATTCAGTCAACCCACCTGTAACACAAGATATTATCTCTAAGTTGATAAGACACATTGGTTCAAGATTTCCTTTATATAAAATGATTCAACAAGGCATTTTTCTCAAGCGCTACAGTCCAGACCAGTTTTGCTGCTTGCTTGTCAAATACAATTTGATTGTACTGGGTTAAAATAAACTCAGTCAACTACCTGTCTTCACCTCCTGCCAGGCACCCCATAAGGACATCGACTGTTTTTCCTTTAAAGTTACACCATTGGAAGCAAGAAAGTAATTGTCATTAATGTATTTATCATACTAAAGATTGCAACTACATATCTATGGTATGCTAAGTATTTTGCATAATTACTTAAACTTGAGAACTATCCCTATTTTATAAATTAGCAAACCAAGTCTCAGAGAGTTAAGTTACGATAAAGGCCCAGAGTAAATGGCAATGCCTATATTTTGGATCCAAGTGTGTCTGACTTCTTCCAACTCTACCACGAAGTCTTGCTAATGAAAATATCTAAGCTTATGCACAGGGAGATCAGCTCAGTGCTTTGTGTCCACCTAGAGGGGTGAGATAGGGAGGGTGGGATGGAGACGCAAGAGGGAGGAGATATGGGGATGTACGTATACGTATAGCTGATTCACTTTGTTATACAGCAGAAACTAACACACAATTGTAAAGCAATTATACTCCAATAAAGATGTTAAAAAAAAGAAAATATCTAAGCTTATCTGAAGCACTTTTAGAAATTCTTGTCAAGAAACTCGAGGTCTAGGATAACAAGTCATTCTACCACTCCTACCCTTCTCATCTCCTACCCACTCCACCACACACCCTTCCTCTACCACACACTCACATCCATTCCCTGAACCCGCCTGCCTTCTTCCAAGCCTTCACAGAGCTGTTCCCTCTGCTTAGACTGTCCTACCTTTCCTCCCCATTTAAGAGAATTCCAACCCACCCTCTCCATCGGACAGTGACTTTGAAAGCTTTGCTCCCTCTCCCAGGGAGAATTAGCAGCCTCCACTCCAACTTGTGCGATTAGTTTATCTTTCAATCATAGTGCACACCTGTCACTTGAGATTGGCACTTGTCTACATGTGCCTCTGTGACCACTAGTAGAACATGAACTCCTAAAAGTCAGGGTCTGGAACCTATCTTTTTGCATACCTGTTAGTCCAAGCACTTAGGGAGCGCACAGTGGGAGTTCAGCCAGTACTTGTTGAATTCATGAATGAATCTCATTTTTAATCAAGGTCTATTATTTTACATGTCCTAGATTGAGAATGAATCCTACGTAAGTAAACACTGTGAAGTAACTGGCTCCTAAATGATTTTAAGGATGACTACGAAGAAAGACTTCACTTAACCAAAGCCAGTTTTTCCAGACTGCCCGGTCTCGTCACAGTTTCAGCCCAGGTAAGGGAGGGCCCCGCCTCCCTCCCTGCCAATCAATCGCTCCTCGCGCCTGCGCAGACACCGCCCCTCCCGGAGCCACGCCCCAGTCAGTGTCCCGAGACTGTTGCGGGCGGTTAGGTCCGGCGGGAACCTGTACTTCAGTAGTTCGCCCACTATGACGATCGCCTACAGCTGTATTGCAAATGGCCGAGCGGTCCTAGCGGAGCTGACCCTAACCGGCGGCTCTTATCAGGTACCCCTGGATCGTCACCTCGGCCTTCGCAGGCTCCACTTTTCAAGGGTGGCGCCCACTGGACCCGCCCCTCAGGACGGAGCGCCGAGGGGCTACCCGGAGCGGGCTGTTGAGGCTTGAGGCCCCACCCCCGCGTACGGCCTAGCCTGCGAGATGGTGAATCCCCGGCGTGAGCCACTAGCGCTCCCGGCCGGCCGAGCCGCAAGTGCGCCGCCCAGGGGTTAGGGTTGGTGCTGCACGCGACATACTTGAGATTAGCAGTCACGTTTAATTCCGGAGACCTTTAAAGATTTTATCTCCCCCGCGGAGAAATGGCCTGGAGTTCAACACACATTTATTGAACGTGTTTTAGTTGCAAAATCCCGGGGTAAAGGTGTAGGGGATGCAACAAGGAAGAGAAGACGGCGCCTGGAGCTGTCCCTTGATGAGCACATTGTCCTTTTATACCCAAGGGCTGCATTTGTTCTCCTCCAATGTAAAAAGTATTTCAATGGCGGGAGATGGAGATTGATCCTGTAGCACTCAGGATGGGTGACTGCTTGCCAACCACAGAGGAGGTGCTTGGCTTAAAAGTATTACAAGAGTGAGCACTAGCCTGCCACAGGAAAAGGGAATGGGGACTCCATGCAGAGGGAACAGAATGGCGTGTTTGGGGGAACCGCAAGAACCTCAGTGTGGCTAGAGCACAGGATCGCAGTATATAGGAGCTAAAGCTGAGGTCAGAAAAGTGGACAGAGAATAGTTGATGAAAGGTCCTATATTCAGTTTGTTCTCTTATCCAAGGGAAACCAGGGAGCAGTTAAAGATTTATAAATGGAGGAATAGCAAGATCTGATCCATTTACTGGAAATTTTGGTCTGGTTACAATACAGAAGGGGGATTGGAGGGAAGAGAACCAGTTTGGATGGTGGTGTTATAGTTTATCTAGGAGATCTAAAGTCCTGAGCTAAGGCAATGACAGCGAAGAAGGAGAGGAGTGGGCAGATCCTAAAGAGACTTTGCAAACTAATCCTCAGGAGTTAATGACTGGCTGGATATGTAGGATAGGGAACAGGGCCATGCCTAGGATGATTCTTTTTGTTTTTTTTAATCTTTTTTCCCCAGCTTTATTGAGATACAATTGGCATATAACATTTTGTAAGTTTAAGGTGTACAATGTGAAGATCTGTCAAATTTTTTTCTTAGGTGGCATTAAACAAGATGGAAACTACAGATGGAGGCAGGATTCTGGGGGAAGAAGTCAGAGGAAATGCAAGGGCAGAAAGTACGTTTTGGGACAGGTTGAATTTTGTTGCCGGTTGGAAATAGCCAATATGTTTGTGTGTTTATTCCTCCATCTTATTCCCAAAAGATTTAAATCATTAAAAGTTCCAATAGGTAGCAGTCAGAGGGTCAGGGCTAACAGTTAAAGATGGTAGAAGTGGGTAAGATTGCCCAAGTGAGAAGAAAGGAATACCAAAAGGCAGAACACTGTTAAGAATAGAATAGAGAGGCTGGTCACCAAATGAGAGCAGTGGTATTCTGAAAGCTGAGAGAAGAAAATTACAAGAATGTCTCATGACCCAGAGAAGTTGAACAAGATCCAAGAGGTGTTCATTGGACTGACAATTAGGAAATGTTAAGTGATCCTACCGATAGTGGTAGAGGTAGAGGCAGAAGAAGCCAGATGGCTTTAGGCCAAGTGAACGGGAGACCAGGAAGTAGAGAGAGTGAAGTTAGACTGTTCTTTCAAGAATTTAGAAGGGGAATGAGAGAGGGTGAAAGCTAGAAGAAGTATGGTCCAGGAAAGGGCCTCATTTTTTAATACAGGGAAAACCTTCACCTGAATATAGGCTAATGGAGAGGAGAAGAGGTTGAAGATATAAGGGGCAGTGATTATTGGTTAGAGCAAGACCTGAAGGAGCACAAAGGGATGGATCCAATGTGGCAGTAGAGATGTGAGCCTTGGTTTAGAGGAATGCTGTCTTGGGGAAAGGAGGAGGTGTGGATATAGACATGGAATTTAGTCTCCTTCTGAGGCTCTCCTCTGTGCCAGTCCCTTGAATGCCATGTTCTTCAGGGTTCTAACTTCAGTCCTCTTTTAACTTGACACATTTGTTCACACAAATGGACACCTTTATTTTGATCACTGCCAAATCTGCTTTCAAGGTAATCTCTTTCCACGAGTAGATTGCCTAATAGAAGAAGTTGAAACATATCATGTCCAGCACTAAATTAATTCTTTCCTAGCGGATTCCTCCTCGTGTATTTCTAATCTTGCCGCATAGCTCTACTAAGCCATTCAAGCTGGATACAGGGAGTCATCTTTCATTTTTCCCTCTTCTGCACCCTCAAATGTGTTCTTTGCCACCACGTTTTATCAGTTCCATCTCCTGAGTACATCTTGAATTCATCTCCTTGTTTCTGAACCACATCTTCATCAAGGTCCTTGTTACTTCTCACCAGGGTTATTGAAGATGCCTCCTAACTCAATCTCCCAGACCTTAGCCTTGTCCCTCTCAAAACCAGCCTCCACACTGCTGCTCAGAGGATTGTTCCTAAAAGCAAATATGATCCTGTCACTCCCCTGCTTAAAATCATTGGATGGCACCTGATTACTTTCATTGTAAAGTTCATAGTCCTTAGCCTGGCATTCACAGCCCTCCCTGGTAGGGCTTTTCCGTGATTACCTCCTTCTCTTCCCCAGCTGTCCCTGTGCTCCAGCCATCCTGAACTTCATGCTGCTCTCCAGTCTCACCAAGATCTCCCTTCCAATCTCCTGTTCCCTCTCCCCGGAACCCACTTGTCTCCATTTTTCAGCAGTGTCACCTCTTCTGTGCTCTGAGATGTTTCTCAATTCCTCCTTGAAGCCTTCTCTATGCCCAGGCTAATTTACATCCCAAACTACTCGCCAGGTTGAACTGGAATCTTCTTTTACTTATCTGTCTCTGCCATCGGACTCCTTCAGGACAGGGACTGTTTTCAACTCTGTCCTTACAGTGGACAATGCCTGGACATAGTATGTTCTCAATAACTACTTCATTAATTATGAAGGGAGAGAGTCAGAAAGTTGAAGGAGTTTATAAGCCCATTGGCCTCTCTTTATGAAGCATGCAAGGAAGTAAGAAAGTGGAAGGGGGTGGAGCAGTATGCAGTTGGGGGACAGGATTAAAGGTCTGGAATGACTGCTGTGTGGAAGGCTGACCAGGGAGAAGGAGCTTTAAGGCACAGTTCTATCATATCTTCCTTCAGTGCTAAATATTAATGTCACAAATATTTTATACTCATTAGAAAATATTAGCATCTACCAAAGCTTAATCATGAAATCAAATGGAACTGGACAGGACTGCAGAGATCATCTTACCCAATCCTTTCATTCTTCACACAAGGAAACAGACCCAAACAACTCATTTTCTTAGGTTGTGCAGCACTTCAACTCCAGAAATGGCACTACAGTCCAGTGTGTTAATTATTTTACTGCCTCATGTTGCCATTTGCTTTGTTTCACATGTTTCTGTGATTTCATAGTTTATATACTCTAAAAGGGACACTTTGGAAAGGGTAGGGGAATATGTTCCAGTGATGAGAATAGAGTAACTGAAAGAGTATGTTTTCTCTTAATTCCCTTAATGTTTCTTAGGAAATCGTTTCCTAGAGAATATTGCCTGGATTTTTCTGGTAATACCAAGAATTTCAAGTTTTACTCTCTACCATTAATAACAAGCTTTTCTCTCCCAAAAAGTTTTTATTTCAAGTGTCATTTTTTGAAAATGAAAAGTTAATCAGGAGTGTGGCTATTCAAGTCTTCTTAGGTAACTTTCAGGTTCCTTTCACACTTCTAAAGTCAATTAATGGGATTCCATATAATTAACTGTATTTAAGGTATTATGGATAATCATAATACCTTGCAAATTTTCTCCCAAAGAATGGGCCTTATAAGAAACAAGTAGGGACTTCCCTGGTGGTGCAGTGGTTAAGACTCCTGCCAATGCAGGGGACACGGGTTCATTCCCTGGTCCGGGAAGATCCCACATGCCGCGGAGCAACTAAGCCCATGTGCCACAACTGCTGAGCCTGTGCTCTAGAGCCTGCAAGCCACAACTACTGAGCCCGTGTGCCTGGAGCCTGCGTGCCGCAACTGCTGAAGCCCGTGCACTGTAGGGCCCGCGTGCTGCAACTACTAAGCCTACGTGCTGCAACTACTGAAGCCTGCACGCCTAGAGCGCATGCTCTGCAACAGGAGAAGCCACCGCAACAAGAAGCCCACGCACCACAACGAAGAGTTACCTCCCACTTGCCGCAACTAGAGAAAGCCCGCGCGCTGCAACGAAGACCCAACGCAGCCAAACAAACAAAAGAAATAAGTAGAAGGGATCTTAGCAATTATTTGTTTAATAGAAAGATGTCAGTGAATAATAATGAGTAAAAATTTTATCTTAGTCTAAAAAAAAGAAGCCTGCATAGGTTATTCAGAGACTAAAAGCTGAATACTTTTAATCCATTAACATTTTATGTATAGCTTCGTAGAAGTCACTGAAAAGATATTTGATTAGATAGTCAAATATCTTCCCAGTCATATTAATAATGTGCTGTGAAAAGGACTAATTAGTGCAACTTATATTTGCACACTTATATGTATATACACAAAGTATATGTATATTTATGTAATTTTAATATTTTCCTTCATATTCATATGAACATTTCATGATAACTTGCCTCTTATCATGCATTATGAATAACCACCCATTAGTTCTCCTAGTAAACAGTTGTTCCTTAATAAACTAAACAGAACATTGGTAAATTAAGCAGATGAGTAATAAAAGACACTACAATCTTCTACAAAATAAATGCTGACAATTTATTTTTAGGAAGCAGCGGCAACAGTGCTTAAACTAGTGCTTCTTAGAGCTGAACCAAAGACCATAATTCAAATGGGAAGGTAAGGTATATTCTAATAAAAGTCTATTTTTTTAATCATTGCCAGCTGATAATTACAGTGACAATGACATGGGGAAAAATATTTCTTATACAGACTCTTGACTGAACTCTCAGAAAGGAGAACTTCTATATGTAAAAGTATAAAATCATGAATGAGAATGATGAACATTAAATTCAAGATAGTGGTTACCTCTGCAAAAGAGAAGGGAGGAGAAATTGAGGAAGGGTATACAGGGGACATTAATTGTATCTGTAACATTTTGGCTGAATGGTAGGTCTACAAGTGTTCGTGTTATCTTATTCTCCATACCTTTTTAGTTATCCCCAAAATATTTCATTAATAAAAAAGGAAACTTCCACTTGAAAATATCTTTAATAACATCACTCTACTTTACTTGGGACATCACATGGTATGGTTTAAACTATGTAATGTCCCAAGTAAACATTTTGCTGGTAAAACAGGTGGGGAATAAGAAAGATCTATTATTTTTAGACTCATCATTGTCCTTTTAAGAGGAGGTGTGTTTTAACCTTTATATTGTAAAATAAAACAAAATACAAAAGCCACATCAAGCAAATGTATAGTTTTATGAAGTTTCTCAAAGGACCTCCCCCAACCAACTGCAACTACCATCTAAGCCAAAAAATAGAACACTGCCAGGTATCCCCAAAACTCCCTACCATGTGTCCTGCCCCATTCACAGTTTCCTCCCTCCCCCTCAAATCAACCACCATTCCAAATTCTGTAGCAGTCACTTATCCTGTTTCTTCATTGCCTCAGCACCTAAATAAGCATCCTCAGGCACGAGAGCCCAATTCTGCCCATTTTTTAATTTGGTGTCTTTTACGTCTCTTTAATCCACATATTCCCCCTCCACCCCTTTTCTTTCCTTACAATTTATTGTTGAAGAACCTATAGAGTTTCCCTCAGTCTGGTTTTGCTGATTGCATATTCAAAATGCAGTTCACCATGGTCCAAGTGGCTGGATCCAGTGGCCTAATCCCTTTGGCAAGACTGCAGGTGTTTTTTCATCAGACGGTATATAATACCTGCTTATATCTCCTTTTGGCATGCTAGTAGCCATTGATATTCATTGCCTACACCCTAGAGCCATTAATGTATTGGGGGTTGCATAATGGTGATATTCTAGTTTTGTTTTCATTTGTTAGCTGGAATGATATCAAAAAGAGATTCTTTCCTCCTCTACTCTTGGCTTACCTATATTGAACATTCTAATTTGAATCTTTTGAGGACCTCTTCCCTGAACTCCAGACTTGTATATCTAACTGCTCATTCCACATATCTGTTGGATGTCTGATGGGCATCTCAAACTTCTGTCCAAAGCCACGCCTCCTGCAGTCTTCCACATACCACCTTTCCAGTTCCTCAGGCCTAAAACCTTTGGGATCCTTGACTCTGGTCTCTTTTACTTCCAAACCCAGCCCATCAGCAAATCCGTTGTCTTTACCTTCCAAACATATGCAGAATCTGACCACCTCTGCCACCATCTCTTGCTTGGGTGACTTGATATAAAGTTAAGTTCTTTTTTTTATTATTTTGTTTTTGATTTTTAAGGATTGCACTCTTTAAAGTTTGATTTAATAACACTTTATAATTATGTAAAACATTTATATGGCTCCAAAGTCAAATCTACAAAATGAGTTTCCTTCACAAAGTCTAATTTTCATTGCTTTCTTCACACTACTCTCTCTCCCTCTATGTAGGTAACCATTTCGAATAAGTTCTTAGTTTATCATTTTCCTTTTTTTTCTATAAGAGACACATACATATATTTGTACTTCCCTTATGTTAGGAAATGAGACTGATACATAAACTGCAGTACATCATACACACTTTTCTCCATCTTGCATTTGTCAGTTAACAATATATCCTAGTCATCAGGTATTCAAGATTTTTAATATTTAAGGATGGTTTCTGAGTGTTACCAATAACACACTAAGCATAAATTTAAAATCACATCCAGTATCAATTTAGATCACATATATAACTTTTGGAGAGATGACAGAATTAGCAACTCTTCTCCTGTGAAGACTCCTCCCTATTTAAAAATAAAAATATTTTCCTAGTGGATATTATGCATGTCAATAATATCATCATTAAAAATATTTGTAGCATATTGTATTCATGATATGATATCAAGGATTTACATTGAAGGGGCACATATCTTAAGTTTTCTGCCCCTGGGATTATCTTTTCTACCTATTTTTGAGATTCCTCATTCTCATATCTATCCAGTTTAGCATTTGAATAGGCCTGTTGCCTGTTAACCATTTGGATATAGAGTGCTCAAAAATGACTAGATTAAACCCTAGGCACCAAGCAACTATTTTGGTTGCCATATTCCTAAATTTTCTGGATTGTTGGGTAGTAAAGATGGAAGCACTTTCCAAGAGTCTTCTAGCCTCCTAATAAGTGAGTCTGAGAAGGCACAAATGTCTAGAAGTTGGAGTGGTCAGGAAAAGCTACACTGGATTACTATAGGGGAGTTTAATTCCCCCTCCCAGACTCATCCTGTTCTCTAGAATATTTGGTCTTGGGAATTTACAACTTTCAAATTCTAATCAATCATAGTAGAAAGCCAAGAAGTGCCAAAATTAAATATGTCTGCCTAAAAATATAAGGATAGTAAAAATCAGTGAACATAGCATTTTCTCTTTGATCAGAATCTAGATTCAGTCTTGGAGTGAGAGTGACTTCCATCAAAGGCATGTGAAATATATATGATTAGATTATTAGAATTTTCTCTATTGTAATTTATGTTTATTGATGCAATTTTAAATGCATATTCACATTTTAGAGAGTTTTTATTTAACATAGTTTAATTTTTCAAAGGTATGAAAGATTTCTAATTATTCTGATTATAAAAAGTTATCTACATAGTTTTTATACTATTAATGAGAGCTTGAAAACAAAATTAAATTCTCTGTATCAGTACTTAATTTAATATTATCATGTAACTGAATGTATTCTTTTCAAAGCTTTGTCTACCATACTCTCTTTATTGACGGAATCACTTACCTATGTGCCTCAGACAATGCCTTAGATACTGTAACACCATCTGCATTTCTTAAAAATGTAAGTAATTTCTTTTACTGCTTTGACTTTTTCAGTTATTGAAATTATGAGGTCTGTTTTATAGTTTATTGGTAATAATGTCCCTAACCAAAAGCAGATCTGTCTATATAGCAGAGCCATTAGTGACCTTCAGAGATTTCTTACCTTCATCCCTCATCTGTCTTCTGCTTCTACAATTTCCCTAACTCTCAAGCAATATCTACAAAGATGATTAACCCAGATCATCTTTGGAATCTCTCATATTTATTTTGTTCTTTAAAAATAAGAAAAATTAAGCTTTACTAATGTTTAATATACCTTCTCAATAGCATATGTATTTAATTTTCAAATAATTATAGATAAGACACTTCTAGCAGAAAATATGAATCAATTATGAGTTAAATGAAAAAAAAATTTTTTAATCAAGATATACTACTTTTAGAGAACGTTTTACCTGAAAGTTGCCAACAAATATGAAATATGATAAATAGAGTACTTATGTGTATGTACTTATACAGATACATGAGATTTTATAAATTTCTTAAAGGCTAGTTAACCTTCTCAATAGATATCATCTACTGCTGACTATCACCCAGTGTCTAACTTCCAACTAGAATAAGACTGTGAAAGGCAGTCTCAGAGACAGACTAGGGCTAAACCATTATTCTGGTAATTTTATGATCCAAATAGTATGTTTTTTTCTTATTTTAAAAAGTTAATAATACTAATCTTCAATTTTATTCACAAATATATAATTTATGAAAAATATCTTAACAAAAAATATTAATGGAAAAATCGGTCAGCTGTACTATAGTTATTAATAGTTATTCTCCAGTCACATTATGCATATATTTCATTTGTTTAGTGTACCAACTTGTTTTAACACAACTCAAACTGTAACCATATATAGAATCAAGGATTATAAGGCCTAATATTGTAATTCACTCTACATTTATGCCTAGACAATTGTTAGCATCTACATGATAAACACTGTTAGCCATTTAACTGACTATACTCTAATTTTTTTTTCCCTCTCTGCCATTATGGAAAAACATCCAACTTTTCCAACTTTCCAAAACCAGACTGCATGATTTTTACCACTGCTTTTCGGGTGATACAACATTAAGTACAAACAATTGTCAGAATTCCTTCTTAAAGCTTTGAAATATCATATAACAACCCTATAGGGTTTGGAAGATAGTCTCATGACATTTAGTTGGGATTGTTTTGTTATCATTGAATGGATTTTGAGGGTAAGAGCAGGAGGGGAAAATGAAAAACACTTACTTAGAGAATATCAGTGACTCCTATCCTTCCTTGTCTGCCAGAGGTGAACATCTGCAAGTCCCCTCAAGTCTTCAGAAATACCAATACCAAAGAATCAAGGTAGCACCTGCAATCTCACGATACGAGATATGAGATATGAGCACACTTTTCATTAATACTGCATCTTTAAAATAGAAAAGATACCCTGCCACCAAAATTCTAGAACTGTTCTGGTTTCTTTCATTGCAAGTTTCTGCCAAACTTTGCTTCAAATAAACACTTACTATGTAATTCTCCAGTTGAAATTATCTATATAATTTAAATATTTCCATTAATTTCCCCAGGTTAGTGAGACTTTTCTGAGAAATCCTTTGATGTCACAAGAACATTTTTCTCCATCAAATGCAGTTGCTACAGATTTTCAACAAGTATTAGGAAAGTATATGGTATGTAACCTCCAAGTGTGGTCCTAAACATTGTCAGTATTACATCTGACAAATCAGTTAGGAATTATGAGTTAAGAGCTGTTAAGGTGAATGAGAACTAAGAACTTCTATCTCTATATAATGATAAGGAATGATATCCATGAAATATTGATAAATATTGAATAAAGCAAGACAGAGAAGATATATATGGTGTACTGTTATTTACTTACCATCCTTATATGCAACCATTTAAGAAAGAGGGAATAAATACAAATATGTTTGCTTATAGCAAAAAAAGGGGGGGGATGGGGGGACAAAGGAAGGATAAACCAAAAACATTTCAGTGGTTGCCTGTGTATGGATGGGGACAGGAATAGAAACTAGACCTCTCTGAATGAAACTTGTCTTGCAGATTCAACTTGGAACCATGTAAATATTTTACACAATTTTAAAAATTATAATAATCATTGTGTAAATATTTTACACAAATATTAAATTAAATATTTTTAAAGTAGTCCCTCAGCAGAAATTAACATTGTAAATCAACTATACTTCAATAAACTTTTTTTAAAAGAGTAGTCCCTTTTAAGTGAAATAAGACAGTCACAAGAGGACAAATACTGTGTGATTCCACTTATATGAGGTACATAGAGTGGTCAGATTTATAGAGACAGAAAGTAGCAAGGTGGTTGCCAGAGCCTGGGAGGAAGGGAGGAGGAGAAGTTATTGTTTAATGGGTACAGAGTTTCAGTTTGGGAAAATAAAAAGGTTCTGGAGATAGATGGTGGTGATATACTTAATGTGAACATACTTAATGCCACTGAACTATACAGCTAAAAATGGTTAGAATCATACATTTTATGATATGTATGTTTTACCATAAAGTTTTTTTTTCTTTTATTGAAGTACAGTTGCTGTACAATATAAGTTACAGGTGTACAATATAGTGATTCACAATTTTTAAAGGTTATACTCCACTTATAGTTATTATAAAATATTGGCTATATTCCGTATGTTTTACAATATATCCTTGTAGCTTATTTTTTTCCTGATAGTTTGTACCTCTTAATCCCCTACACCTACCTCACCCCCCTCCCCTTTCCTGACCCCACTGGTAACCACTAGTTTGTTCTCTATATCTGTCAGTCTGCTTCTTTTTTGTTATATGCCTTAGTTTGTTGTATTTATTAAATTCCACATGTAAGTGATATCATACAGGATTTGTCTTTCTCTGTCTGACTTATTTCACTTAGCATAATGCCCTCCAAGTCCATCCATGCTGCTGCAAATGGCAATATTTCATTGTTTTTTACAGCTTAGTAGTATTCCATTGTATATATGTATACCACATCTTCTTTTTGTTTTGTTTTTTTGTTTTTACCACACCTTCTTAATCCATTCATCTGTTGATGGACACTCAGGTGGCTTCCGTATCTTGGCTATTGTAAATAATGCTGCTATGAACATTGGGGTGCATGTATCTTTTCAAATTAGTGTTTTTGGGTTTTTTTCGGATATATACCAGGGAGTAGAATTGCTGGGTCATATGGTAGTTCTATTTTTATTTTTTTGAGGAAGCTCCGTACTGTTTTCCACAGTGGTTGTAACCAATTTACATTCCCATCGTCAGTGTATAAGGGACAAACCAAATATTTGATGATACTAAGGAATTTTTTTAGATGTGATCATGATGTCGTGGCTTTGTCTTTTAAGAAAAACAAGGCCATACCTTTTAGAGATACAGATTGAAGCATTTACAGATTAAAATAATAGGCTGTCTAGGATTTGCTTTAAAATAATACATTTGGGGAAGGAGTAATCAGTAGTAGTACAGATGAAATAAGATTGGCCATGTGTTGATAACTGCTGAAAGTAGGTGATGGGTACACTAAACAATTCACTCTGCTTCTGTATATGTTTGAACTTTTCCATAATAAAATATTTTAAGTATACTTGCATTAGTTTTCTATTTATGGTAACAAATTTGTATGGTGGGCTTCCCTGGTGGCGCAGTGGTTAAGAATCTGCCTGCCAATGCAGGGGACACGGATTCGAGCCCTGGTCTGGGAAGAGCCCACATATCGTGGAGCAACTAGGCCCGTGAGCCACAACTACTGAGCCTGCGCGTCTGGAGCCTGTGCTCCGCAACAAGAGAGGCCGCGATAGTGAGAGGCCTGCGCACCGCGATGAAGAGTGGCCCACGCTTGCTGCAACTAGAGAAAGCCCTCGCACAGAAACGAAGACCCAACACAGCCAAAAATAAATAAATAATTTGTATGGTAACAAATTACCACAAATCAGCAGCCTAAAACAACACACATTTTATTATCTCACAGTTTTTATGAGTCAGGAAGCAAGGCATGGTTTAACTAGGTTTTCTGCTCAGGGTCTCACAAGGCTGCAGTGAGTGTGTCAGCCAGACTATGTTCTCATCTGGAAGCTCTGGGGAATAATCTGCTTCCAGCCTCATTCAGATTGTTGCAGAATTTATTTCCTAAGAGCTGTGCGAGGGATGCAGCTTTTTGCTGGCTGTTGGCTGGAGGACACCCTCGGTCCTAAAGACTGATAGCAGTTCTTTGCCACGAGGGCGTCCTCAGCACAGCTGCTTGCTTCTTCAAGGCCAACAGAGGAATCTCTCACTCCAGTCTGCTAAATATTATATAATATGATGTAATCACAGGAGTGACCTCCATCACCTTTGCTTCCATTCGTTAGGGGCAGATCACACTGAAGGGGAGGGAATTTTATAAAGATGTGACTCAGTGGGGGTCCCCACAGGGTGAGTCCACCACAATGCCTGAAGAAGTAACTAAGGATAGATATATTAAATTTGTATATTCTCTTATGGAGAATTCTGCAATATTCAACACAGCTAAAATATATAATTAACATAGCTCCCTGAAAACCCTGCGAAAATATTCACATTTTAAGCAGTTAACACATCTGACATCAAAGAAATTTGTTTAACATGTATAAACTAACCTGGTGAGCTTCAAATCTGTAGAAAATTTTATAAAAGGTGTTGAATTTTTTATACTATGATTAGAAAAATGCACACAGCAAAAAAAAAGTAGTTTTGAGAGAGTTTTAAATATATTTATATATATAAATGTACCAAATGCCATTGAATGGACTATGAATACATTATCTTAACAAAACTTAGATGAGTCTCTTAATCTTAAAAGATTAAGCATTTTTTAAAAGGAGAGAAAAAGAGAAAAGGAATAAAAAGAAAAATCAAAGATTCACCATTTATCTTAACTTATGTCTTTTTTTAATTAATTTTTATTGGAGTGTAGTTGCTTTACAGTGTTGTGTTAGTTTCTGCTGTACAGCAAAGTGAATCAGTTATACATATACATATATCCACTTTTATTTGGATTTCCTTCCCATTTAGGTCACCATGGAGCACTGAGTAGAGTTCCCTGTGCTATATCTTAACTTGATTATGTCTTAATAAAAAATTTTAACCCATGAGCCATAGAAGCATCCACTAAACATTTCTTAACACAAGCCACCAAAACCTTATTTCCAAATAAGGTCACATTCACAATTAGAATTTTAAGTCCATCCAGAATTAGGACTTAAAAGAATCTTTTTGGGGAGACACAGTTCAACTAGGAATTCCCTCTTTTCTACATTCCAACTAGTGAGCTCCTCACAGAACATTAATTGTAAGTTGCATGGTCCAGTGACCAAGATCAGAGTTCTGTTTAAGGTGGATTTGATCACTTGCCAAAGAGCAGGGTATTTTAATATCATTTTTATATTTAAAAATAATGCTCATTAATAAAGTGAGATAATACAAAAGTATAAAAAGTGAAATATAAATATCTCCTACAATCTCAATCAAACCCCCCTGAGGTGAACACTCTTAACAGTTTGGTGTGTAAGCTTCCAGAATATATATATTTATTTATTTATTTATTTATTTATTTATATAAATTCACAAAACTGGGATCATTAGTACAATAGGTAAAGGCTTAATCTCTAGAGCTTCTTAGTCTGAATCCTTGTTTTGCCTCTAGCTGTGTAACATTGGGCAATATATTAACTTTCTCAGTCTGAGTTTTCTTATTTAGAAAATAAAAGATGAAAAGAGTAGTACTTTATATAATGATTTGGTAATTAAATGAACTAATACATGTGAAGTGCTTAAAACAGTGCCTGCCACATACTAAGTGCTTGATAAGTTATTATTAAATACTCTTCTGCAGCTGCAGCTTACTTTTTAAATATAACACTATATCTTAGAGATCATTTTTTATTGAAGTATAGTTGATTTACAATGCCATGTTAGTTTCAGGTGTACAGCACAGTGATTCAGTTATATATATATATTCTCTTTCAGATTCTTTTCCCTTACAGGTTATTACAAAGTATTGAGTACTCTGAGTATCATTAAATATAGTTGACTGTAGTTCCCTGTGCTATACAGTAGGTCTTTGTTGATTATCTATTTTACAAGTAGTAGTGTATACATGTTAATCCCAAACTCTTAATTTATCCCTCCCCACACTGTCCCCCTTGGTAACCATAAGTTTGTTTTCTATGTCTGTGAGTCTCTTTCTGTTTTGCAAATGAGTTCATTTGTGTCTTTTTTTTTTTTTAGATTGCACATATAAGCAATATCATATGATATTTGTCTTTGTCTGGCTTACTTCACTTATGATAATCTCTAGATCTATCCATATTGCTGTAAATGGCATTATTTCATTCTTTTTTATGGCTGAGTAATATTCCATTGTATATATATACCACACCTTCTTTATCCATTCCTCTGTCGATGGACATTTAGGTTGCTCCTGTGTCTTGGCTGTTGTAAATAGTGCTGCAGTAAACATTGGGGTGCATGTATCTTTTCAAATTACAGTTTTCTCCAGATGTAGAGGTCATTTTTAATATGGATAGAGTTGAAGACAAAAATAGCAACAAAGAACAAGAGCAATGAATAGAAAATGGTAACAAATATGGTAGATATTAATCTAGCTACATCAATAATCACTTTAAAAGTTAATGTCCTGGGACTTCCCTGGTGTTGCACTGGCTAAGAATCTGCCTGCCAATGCAGGGGGCACGGGTTCAAGCCCTGGTCCAGGAGGATCCCACATGCCGTGGAGCAACTAAGGCCACGTGCCACAACTACTGAGCCTGTGCTCTAGAGCCCATGAGCCACAACTACTGAGCCCACGTGCTGCAGCTACTGAAGTCCGCGCACCTAGAGCCTGTGCTCTGCGATAAAGAGAAGCCACCACAATGAGAAGCCCACGCACCACAACGAAGAGTAGCCCCTGCTCACCGCAACTAGAGGAAGCCCGCACGCAGCAACGAAGACCCAACTCAGCCAAAAATAAATAAATTAATTAATTATAATAAAATTAAAAAGTTAATGGTCTAAATACACCAATTAAAAGAGATTGTCAAACTGGATCAAGAAGCTGTCATGAGAATGAGAAGACAAGCCGCAGACTGGGAGAAAATACTTGCAAAAGGCAAATCTGATAAAGGACTATAACCCAAAATATACAAAGTACTCTTAAAACTCAACGATAAGAAAACAAACAACCCAATTTTTTAAATGGGCCAAATATTTGAATAGATACCTCACCAAAGAAGATATACAGATGGCAAATAAGCATATGAAAAGGCTCAACATCGTATGTCATTAGGGAATTGCAAATTATAGCAACAATGAAATACCCCTAACACACCTATTAGAATGGCCAAAATTCAAAACACTGACAACACCAAATGCTGACAAGGATGTGGAGCAATAGGAACTCTGATTCACTGCTGATGGGAATGCAAAATGGTATAGTCACTTTGGAAGACAATTTGGCAGTTACTTACAAAACTAACATACTCTTACCATATGATCCAGCAATAGTGCTCCTCGGTATTTACCCAAAGGAGTTGAAAATTATATCCACACAAAAACCTGTATATGGATATTATAGCAGCTTTATCCATAATTGCCAAGACATGGCAGCAATCAAGATGTCTTTCCATAGGTGAATGGATAAATAAACTACAGTACATCCAAACAATGGACTATTATTCAGCACTAAAAAGAAATGAGCTATTAAACCATGAACAGACATGGAGGAAACTTAAATGCATATTGCTAAGTGAAAGAAGCCAATCTGAAAACACTGCATACTGTATGACTCTAACTATATGGTATTCTGGAAAAGACAAAACTACGGAGACAGTAAAAAGACAAGTTTCTGCGAGGGCTAAGGGAAAAAGGAAGTATGAATAGGTGGAGCACAGAGGATATTAAGGGCAGTGAAACTGTTCTGTATGATACTGTAATGACAAAAACATGTCATTAGACGTTTGTCAAAATCCACTGAATGTACAATATTAACAGTGAACCCTAATGGAAACTTTGGACTTTGGATGATAATGATGCATCAACAGAGGGTCATCCATTGTGACAAATGGACCACTCAAGCACAGGATGTTGATAGTGAGGGCGGCCGTGCATGTATGGGGGGTAAGGAGCATGCAGGAACTCTGTAATTTCCACTCAATTTTACCATGAACCTAAAACTGCTCTTTTAAGAAGTCTATTCAAATAAATACACAATTTAAATTCTTTAAAAATCCACTGCTGATTGAATACATTGATATATTCCCTCTCCTGCCACCCCCCATTTTTTCTGCATGATTCAGGTAGGACAGTTTGAGGCTTAGTTGATTCCTTATGCTGAAATACAAGTGAGATGTGCTTTTGACATCTTTGTTCTAATTTTTACAATATATTACAATAGATTTCATTTATAGAAAATAAAATGTACATTATATTTCACTTCTATATAGATGAAATACAATAAAAATCAAGAGGACAGCTCGATATCCGCACTGAAGAGTCAAGTAACTGATGTAAAAAATGTTGTGACCCAAAATATCGATAAAATTTTGGAAAGAGAAGAAAGATTGAATATCTTCACTGATAGAACAGATGCTCTGCAAACAACTGTGAGTGTTACATGGCTGTCTTAATACCCAAACAGTGCTCTAAGTCATAGGATCATTGCCCTTGAGACAAACTGCCAAAAGTAAAAACATACTGGGACACTTGGTGAGATAATCCTATGTCACCAAATTATGGCTTTATCAAAATTATTGAAGTGCAACTAAAATATTAAAAGAATAATTATAAAACAATCCAAATTTTAAAGCCCATTAAAGTAGAAAGTGGTTATTTGTGTAACAGAAGGGTTTCTTACATTAAGAAACACACAGGTTAGTCAACAAATAAATTGCAAGGGAAAAAAAGGAGAGGGAAACTTACCAATAAAAGGACTTAGAAGGTATATCAATTGCAATGTGTGATCCTTATTTGGATTTTGATTCAAACAAACTATAAAAGTGAAAATTTACAACTTCATGAGACAAATAGATATTTGAACTCTAGCTGGATATTAGATGAGGTTAAGGAATATAACTAATTTTTAGGTGTGATAATGGCATTGTGGTTATGTTTTTAAAAGAGTCATTACTTATTAGCGATACATACTAAAAAATTTACGGATGAAATTTTGTAACATCTGAGATTTGCTTCAAAATAGTTTGAGTGGGGGAGTAAAATGGTGTATAAATTAAACAAAATTGGCCATAACTTGACAATGGTTAAATCTGGTTGCTGAGTATACAGGGGTTCATTATACCATCCTGTCAACTTTTGTATGTGTCTGAAATTCTCTATTAGAAAATAGTTTTAAAACAATCACCAAGTGATTCACTAGTTCCTTTGGAGCATTTTTTTTTTGGCCACATCTCGCGACTTGTGGGATCTTAGTTCCCCAACCAAGGATCAAACCTGTGCCTCCTGCAGTGGAAGCTCAGAGTCCTAACCACTGGACTGCCAGGGAATTACCCCGCTTTGAGCATTTTAAATTTTATTTTTACGGATCTTTTCTAGAAACACAGCCACCATATAAAGCAAAGTATACACACTACTTTTTACTCATCAAGTTCTATTGATTCAACCTCCTAAATCTTTTTTGTTCTAAGCCTCATTTTTTTCACGTTTCAAAACAACTTACCAAGGTATTATTCACATATATTCATCCAGTTTAAGTGTGGAGTTTGACAAATTGTGGTAATTGTGTCCAATTGTGTGACCACAATCAAGTTGTGGACTAGCTCTTCCATCCTAAAATCTGCCCTCCTTTGTAGTTTACTCTTCCCCAACCCTGACCCCAACCAACCACGAATCTGCTTTTTGTCACTATAGTGTTGTCTTTTCTACAACGTCATATGAATAGAATCATACAATACAGTCTTTTGTGTTTGACTTCTTTTACTTAATATGTTTTTTATATTCATGTTGTTGTGTGTTAATATGTTATTCCTTATCATTGCTAAATAGTATTCCACAGATAGCTAAATCTCTTTTAAACACACCTTCTGCCCATCCCAATGCCACTCACTGTCTCACTCCAAGATCAATTATCTCTTGTCTGACTATGGTAATTCCCAGATTTAATTGTTCTCCCTATTTTTGGTTCTACTCTGCTCCAGTCATCCTCCATACTGACACTAGAGTATTCTTTTAAAATGCAAGTATGAGCGTTATCTATAGCCTTTTTGAAACCCTCTAGTGGTGCCCCTTTGTCCAAGCAGGGTAGAGTCCAACCTCCCTAACTTAATGAGCTTTCTTCTGATTATATTGCCAGTCATATCACCCAGAGGTCATGTCTTGTAGTTTATAAATCTCAAAAAATATCAGACTATTTGTAGTTCTCCAAAATACCTGTTGCATTATTTCACACCTTTATGCATACTGTTCCCTCTTTTTCCTTCCCCTGGAAAACTTCTACTCATCCATCAAAACCCAACTCAAGAATCATCTCCTCATCCATTGCCCAGACTGAGTTTATGCCTCTCTCATCTATGCCATCCCTGCACCTTGTATTTATTGATCAATTAAACAAATATCTTTTGAAGATCTACTGTCTACCAGGCTCTATAATAGGCACTAAGAATAATAAGGATGAATATGATAGCCACAACCCCAGCAAACAAGCACTCAATGTTAGTTAAATCAAACACTACTTACTTAAACAAAGCAATCCTCTGCATTGTTTTTATAGCAGGAAAAAGATGTCACATCAGTTTGTATAATCTACAAAGAAGAATTAATAAAGTAAATCATTGTCTAGCATTGCAGTTGTTGTCTTTATGAGAGTTATAACACCAGAGTTCAGATAAAACTGTCCAAGCCATTTAGATTCATTCATTGTTCATTAATAAACATTCTTTGGGGGCCTGTTATATACAGGATAATATGCTTGTCATCTTCAGGGATAAAAGAATGGAATAAGATACTTGCCACAGTTTAATCTACTGCAGGAGACATATTTGTATAAACCTAACTGCAATATAAAGTATGCGTTAAGTGTCATAATAGACGGATAAAGCATAACAGCCAAACAGTGGATAACTGATAGTATCTACATTTTTACAATGCATATTGAAATTAGTCAGAAAATTCCTTAACTCATTCAACATTTATTTCAAGTATATGAAAAAGGGTTTTTTAAAATATTTATTTATTTATTAGCTGCCTTGGGTCTTAGTTGCGCACACGGGATCTTTTGTTGCGGCGTGCAGGCTCTTTGCTGCGGTGCACAGGCGCGCGAGCTCCAGAGCAAGCAGGCTCAGTAACTGTGGCGCAGGCTTAGTTGCCCTGGGGCATGTGGGATCTTAGTTCCGAGACCAGGGATTGAACCAGCGTCCTGTGCATTGCAAGACGGATTCTTAACCACTGGACCACCAGGGAAGTCCCTATGAAAAAGTTTTGAGAATAATATATCTAATACCCTTGTAATCATCAGCCAGCTTTATCTGGACTTAATATTTTGCCACATTTGGTTTGGGCCTTTGTTTCTTAAAGAAATAAAATTATACATATAATTAAAGTCCCCTGTGTACCTTTCCCAAGCCCATTCCACTCCCTCACCAGAAGAACTGCTATCGTGAATTTGATTTGAATCATTTGTATGCATGTTTTGACTCCTCTGCTATATATGTGTAGCTATATATGTATCTGTAGTATTGGTTTGCATTTTTAAACTTTGTATTTATGACATTATAATGAACCTATCCTTCTGCAACCTGAGTTTTTAGTTCAACATTATGTTTTTGAAATGTATTCATTTTGATACACTTAGCTCTAATGTATCAATTTAGCTTCTGCCAGCATATCATTACTATTTTAAGAAATACAGAAATACTTATCCTTTCCCCTTTTAATGAATATTAACGTAGATTCCAACTTCTTTATTATGGACAACACTGCACTGAACACCCTTGTACATGTCTTTTAGTACACATTTACAAAATGTTTCTAAGACAATAGTCTATAGAGTTTTTTGATCGTGCATACTTATTCATAAAATATTCTTGAGAATGTGTTTAAATATATATAAATTATATATATTCTTCAATAGTAATGTTATATATTAAAACATACTAATAGAAATTAAAAGAATGAGACAAAGATGAAATAAAAAATTAAATAATTTTTCTTAAGAAAATTAAAACTATGTCTCTCTAAGAAAAATTTTAATAATGTATTTTAATGATAGTGTGATTAAAAGCCAGATTTGATTACAAATGACTATTTTTTAAGTCTCTAAATATGGCAGGTAGTGTTCAAACTAGAAGCAGAGATATATCCTCTTTGTCATTTTCTTGTTGTTTATCTTTGCCCTGTTAGTATAATTAAGCCACATGTCTACTTTAGCTTAGTTAAAACTAAATAATATTACCCATGTATTACCCATAATTCACTTACCCATATAAATTGTAGGTATTGCAATACACTACAAGAGAGTGGACAAAGGGGTCCGCAGTGGCCAACTCTGCATCACTGTGGAATTTCCCCTCTACCCTCAAAACATCTTAACTTTCATGATTTACCATTTTACATCATACCTAGGGAAAATGTCAGTGCCTATCCATATGTTAAATTTTAAATATTTTCATTTCCTTCTTGTTTATTAGATTAAAATGAACAAATAGATATGGTTCTAATATTATTTTCCTGCTCTCCAGTGGGTCATCTTTTACAATCCCCTGGGTTGCTAGATCCCATTTTTGACCCACTGTTCTATAATATATACATAGAAATGGAATTGCTGGATCTTAAAATATGTGCACCTTTGAATTAGCCAAATGTTTCAAAATTACTTTCCAAAGTGTCGTGCCAGTTTATACTCCCATCGGCGCTGTACGAGAGGCCCCGTCGCTCCACACTGTCTTTCCAAAACCTGAGATTATTAGATTATAACTTTTAACAATCTGGTAGGGGAAAGAAAGTAACTATTGTCTTGATTTGCATTTCCCTAATTTGGGATGACAGAGAGAAATTTTTGTTTATTAACCATTAGCGTTTCTTCTGTGAGTGGCCTGTTGATATCCTTTGCCCATTTTGCTAATGGGGTGCTTATCTTTTTTAATAATTTAGTATATATATATAAAATACTTATTTTATAACTATTAGAATAATGAATGAGTATATAATTCTTCATCCTAATACTTAGTTGTAGAAAGTGTAAATATGTTCTCCCAGTATGTGGACTGATTTTAACTTTGTGTACAGTGTCTTTTTTAGGACAGAAGTCTTTTCTCTTTACTATTTTTTTTTATTGAAGTGTAGTTGATTTACACTGTTGTGTTAATTTCTGCTATACAGCAAAGTGATTCAGTTATACATATATAACTATATATACATTCTTTTTTTATATTCTTTTCCATTATGGTTTATCATAGGATATTGAATATAGTTCTCTGTGCTGTACAGTAGGACCTTGTTGTTTATCCATTCTGTATATAAAAGCTTACATCTGCTAACCCCATCCTCCAATCCATCCCTTCCCAACCCCCTCCCCCTTGGCAACCACCGGTCTTTTCTCTATGCCCGTGAGTCTGTTTCATAGATAGGTTCACTTGTGTCATATTTTAGATTCCATATATAATGATATCATATGGTATTTGTCTTCCTCTTTCTGACTTACTTAGCATGATAATCTCTAGCTGCATCCATGTTGCTGCAGATGGCATTATTTCATTTTTTTATGGCTGAGTATTATTCCATTGTATATATGTACCACTTCTTCTTTATCCATTTATCAGGACAGATGTCTTTAACTTTCATGTAGGCAAATGTATCAGTCCTGTCCTTTATGCTTTCTGTGTCTTAAGAACGCCTTCCTTTCGCCAGGTTATAAAGATACTCTTATATTGTCTCCTGAAAGTTTTTATTTCTGCTTCTTAAACATGAATCTTTAAAACATCTGGAATTTTATTTTTGCATAAAATGTGAGGTAGGAATCAAATTCTATTATTTTCTGTATAAATAACCAGTTGCCCAAACGACCATTTATTAAATAGCTCAGACTTTCCCATTTGGTTTGTAATGCCAACATTGCCACATATAATGTTTTCATATGTAAACCATTTTCGTTCTTTTGATTTGTATGTATTATATTCTTCTGATCTATTTCTATTTCCTTGGGCCAGTACTACACCATTTTAGTTACTGTGGTTTTATGAGAAGTCTTAATATCTTATAGGGCAACTTCGTCTACTTTCTCTTTTTTAGAAATTATGTTGGCAAGGCTTGCTTCTTTCTCTTTTGGGGAATTTTAGATTCTACATCTCAAGTTACACACACACACAAACTGTTGGGATATTAGTTGGAATTACATTAATATGGGGAGAACTGACACCTTTAAAATACTGTTTTCCCTTCTCTGAACATGCTATGTCTCTTCATTTTTCTAAGTCTCTTTCAAAATCTTTCAGTAGAGTTTTATAATTTTTCCCCTAAGGGTCTTGTACAACTTTTCTGAGATTTATTTCTTGATATCTTACTGTTTTTGTTGCTATTGTATATGATATTTTTTTTTTTTTTTTTTTTTTTTTTTTTTGCGGTACGCGGGCCTCTCACTGTTGTGGCCTCTCCCGTTGCGGAGCACAGGCTCCGGACGCGCAGGCTCAGCGGCCATGGCTCACGGGCCCAGCCGCTCCGCGGCATGTGGGATCTTCCCGGACCGGGGCACGAACCCGTGTCCCCTGCATCGGTAGGCGGACTCTCAACCACTGCGCCACCAGGGAAGCCCTATGATATTTTTTAAACTACATTTTCAAAACATTTTTGGTTAACAGGAACGCAGTCAATTTTTGCATACTGATTTTGTATCCCAAGTCTTGCTGAACTCTTTTATGGTAATATTGTTTGTTTGTGGACTTCTTTGCATTTTCTACATAGAAGTGCCATCATATATGAAAAATGACTGGATTTTTTTTATCCTTTCCAATATGTATTTTCTTTGCTTCCTTGTTCATGCCTCCCTCTCAAGTTAAAGGCAACTACCTTGAGGCCATTAGGCTTGGTTGGATAGGAAGCCTATACCCTTAATCTGATCTCTAAGGCAGGGCACAATCTTTTTGTAATTGAGGTAAAATTCACATAACAAAAAATTAACATTTTAAAGTATACAATTCAGTGGCAATTGGTACATTCACGATGTTGTGTACCCACCACCTCCATCTAGTTCCAAAACATTTTATCACCCCAAAAATAAACTTCATGCCCATTAAGCAATTACTCCCCAGCCCCTAACAACCAATAACCTACTTTCTGTCTCTATGGATTTACCAATTCTGAGTATTTCATATAAATGGAATTATACAATCTGTTGTCTTTTGTGTCTGGCTTCTTTCACTTAGCATGATGTTTTCGAGGGTCATCCATGTTGTAGCAGGTATCAGTACTTCATTCCTTTCTGGCTGAATAATATTCCATTGTATAGATTTACAATTTGTTTATCCATTCATCAAATGATGGACATCTGTGTTGTTTCTGCCTTTTGGCTACTGTGAATAATGCTGCTATGAACATTTGTGTACAAGTTTGTGTTTGAATAGTTGTTTTCAATTCTTTTATGTATGTACATAGGAATGGAATTGCTGGATTATATGGTAATTCTATTTAAACTTTTTGAGGAATTTCCAAACTATTTTCCACAGTGGTTGAACCATTTTACCTTCCCACCAGTAATGTAAGAGGGTTCCAATTTCTCCACATCCTCTTCAACACTTGTTGTTTTTCCTTTTTTCTTTTTTTTTTTTTTATTATAGCCATCCTACCGGTGTGAAGTGGTATCTTACTTTGATTTGCATTTCAAGTCATTTGTCCATTTTTAATAGGTTTGGGGGGGTTGTAATTGAGGAAGGGTAGAATCTTAATGGGCATCTGTCATTAAAAGGCCTTTTTAATCTAATGTCTTACTATTTGGGCCCCAAAACCATCAGCTTATCCAATCTTCCAATGTTCCACATTTCTGCAGTCTCTCTATTCCTTTTCATTTCTTCTTGCAAACCAGCCAGTTGCTGCCTTGCTAAATGTAGCCAGTAACAAGAACTCACACTACTACCTTTCTATTTTCCAACCTTTTCTTCTAAAAGGACAGACTCAGTAGTATTTTGCCTGCCTTCCAAATTATCACAGGCAATAGTTTTAGCAAATATTTTACCCTGAAGAGCATTGGTCTTTATCTTTCCAGACTCAGTTTCTTCTGTGCCTACCACCTGATGGCTAAGCCAGCGCTACATGTTTTAGAGTTCTGTATTGATAATAACAACATCTCATCCTACTACAATTTCACTATTAGAGAAACATTAGCTATACCAACATACCTCAAGTTTTCAGTGTTTTAACTCAACAGAGGTTAATTTCTCGGTTGTATAACAGTATAAGGCAGGCTTTCAGTGAGCAGACTTCCACAGGGTAATCCAGAAACCCAAGTTTTTTCCATTTTGTGACTCTGTCATTGCCTTTGGCCCCTCAGAATCTTTCAATTTCAGGTGGCAGCTGGTTAAACAGGGAGTGGAAGAAGCACATTTGCTTTGAGCCAGTTCAGCCCAAAAGTGACACCCATCATTTCTACTCACAATCTATTGGTAGGAATTAGTCTTATAGCTTTGCATAGGTACATGGGGTAGAGAGAGGACACAGCAAGGGGTGGGGTGAAGGGCCTGAGAAATGTGATCTGTGACTGGACAGTCTCTTGCCAGCAACAACTCTACATTATGGAAGGGGAACTCAAAGTCTTCAGTGGATAGCTGGCTGTCTTTATCACATCTGGAAGTTTATCACTAAAGGAAATTCTAAAGGAACTATACAGATAGTGGTAAAGGTGTAGGTAACACTAAATGAATATTGACTGCAATATAGGTGATGAGAAGTGGTTGGATTCTGGATATATTTTGAAGGTGGAGCGAATTAGAGTTGCTGACAGATTGGCCATGAGGTGAGAGAGAGTCAAGGAAGACTCCAAAGCTTTGAGCCTAGTTAATAGGAAAGATGGAAATTGAGTAGTTTCATTGCTTTCCTCACGTGAGCCCAAGGGTTAGTCCACTATGAGCACTAAATCCTAAGCCCTGCCTGCATGGCAGAGGCCAACATCATCACCTTCCCAAATCCAGAGGAGCTGCACCATCAGTGCAACTTCTCACTGCTTTCCTAGGTTCCTGCACTTGGCCTTACTCTTACTTTCTTCCAATATCAGTTATGCATTTAAAAGTTTGCTTCTTATATTTTATCTAGCATTTCTGAGTAGTAATAGTGGCAGGGTTATAGGGTTACATAATCCACTATATCACTGGATCTATTACTTTTTTATTAGATTATATCATGTTTCTTTCTTATCAGAAAAGAGGCAACATCTAAATCCCAGAAAGTTATAGCAAAAAAATTGAGATTTTTTTTTCACTTTACTGCCTTTCCTTCCAAACAAATCCCACGTTTATGTATATATTGTATTTTCATGATTACATGGGGAAAAATGACTTCCTCTTTGAAGCCAGTTGAGTAGAAGCAGCTCAATAAAAGATTAAATTAGGGACTTCCCTGGTGGTTCAGTGGTTAAGACTCCCCACTTCCACTGCAGGGGCTGCCGGTTTGATTCCTGGTCGGGAAACTAAGATCCCACATGCCATGTGCAGTGCAGCCAAAAAAATAAAATAAAATAAAGGAAAAAAATAAAGATGAAATTTGACTGAAATATTTTACAATTGCTCTCAGATTATTTTCACACAGATATCACATAATCATTCTCACTAAACCCTCTATTTTTGCCTAGCTAAATTAATTTTCTCTCTCTTGATCTTTTTGTAACAGACCCAACTATTCTTAAAAAGCAGATTTGGCTTTTTAACAAAAAGTAGGCCAATAAGCTTTCTGTCAGTCTGCCTACAGATAAATATGGGTCATGGATTTTAACTTGCAGATTAAACATATACATTTATTTTGGTATCCTCTCAAAACTCCAATAAAATGATAGGTAAAACAACAATTAGAGATTTTAATGTATAAACCACTAGGATTTTTTAGAAAAAGAACAAGAGAAAAGAAATTTCAAAATTTTGGAAGCTAGGAAAATGGGTTCTGAGTACTTAATAGCCTCATTAGAGCAGTAAAAGTTCAAAAAACAAGCTTATAGCAGAAGATATTAAGATGCCAAATGATCCAGGCCATAGAACCTTGGAAAGGATCAGAAATTGGACACACATCGTACTTCTAAAAGGAGACACATGGTACTTCTAAAAGCAGTATGGGTCTAGAAAGAAGAGATTGGGTATAATGTGTTTAAAAGGAACATTTTACCTGTAGAGCCCCTTCCCGACTTTTTACAGCCACAGTTTCCTCTCCTTACCCCTGACAAAGGATAATAAATTGTATTATCTAAAGATAAAAGACCTAAGAGATTCTAAACTCATTTACCAGGTGCAGTTAAGGCCAGAGTGACCATCATATTAAAATTAGGTGGACTAAGTAAAAATCTGCATCCTGAATAGGGTGACCATTCCCCAACCTCTCTCCCAGTCAGCTTCACCCAGGCAGGAGATTAGAGGATTCCTCCCTAAGAAAACTCACGAGGCCAAGGAAAAAAGACCTACAGATACTGACCTACACATATTGAGGCATTCCCCCAATGAAATAGTCAGGTTCATACCAGATTATCCTATAGTGAAGCCCACCAAATGATAGCCCTCACTCACTCATATGGAGTTTCCAATCATCACTTTAGATAATGAGATATTTGAGAAAAATCTCTATAATAAAAAAAAATCAAAGTAAACAGAAAAAAGGAACTCAGACAAAACAGATAATGCAGAAGCAAAGGAAAGCTTCATTAAAAAAAAATCTCTCTGGGGGGAAGGATAAATTAGAAGTTTGGGATTAACATGAACACACTACTATGTATAAAATAGATAACAAATAAGGACCTACTGTATAGCACAGGGAACTATACTCAATATTTTGTAATAACCTATAAGGGAAAAGAATCTGAAAAGGAATATATATGTGTGTGTGTGTATATATACACACACACACATATACATATATATATACACACACATATACATATGTATGTATATCTGAATCACTGTGCTGTACACCTGAAACTAACACAATACTGTAAATTATACTTCACTTAAAAAAAGCAAACAGGTCTTCCCTGGTGACGCAGTGGTTAAGAATCTGCCTGCCAATGCAGGGGACACGAGTTCGAGCCTCATTAGAGCAGTAAAAGCTGCTGGTCCGGGAAGATCCCACATGCCGCGGAGCAACTAAGCCCATGCGCCACAGCTACTGAGCCTGAGCTCTAGAGCCTGCAAGCCACAACTACTGAGCCCGTGTGCCTAGAGCCCGTGCTCCGCAACAAGAGAAGCCACCGCAACAAAGAGTAGCCCCCACCCACCACAACTAGAGAAAGCCCGCGGACAGCAACAAAGACCCAATGCAGCCAAAAATAAATAAATAAATTTATTTAAAAAAAAAACAAAACCTCTCTAATGTCTTCGGAGAAATAATAGAAGACAATATTGTACAACCCTGAAACAAGAATGGAAAGCTATGTAAAAGCTTATTCATAGAACAAAAAGATCTTTTGGAAGTTAAAACAACAGTAAAATTTTTAAATTAAATAGAATGATTGTAATATAAAGTTGAGATATTCTCTCAGAGAGCAGAGCAAAAAGAGAGAGAAAAGACAGAGAATCAGTCTAAGAGATCCAACATATGAAGAACAGGATTTTCAGAAAAAGAAAATGAAGGAATCAGAGGGGAGAAAATCAGATTAATACAAGAAAAAATCCTAGAACTAAGTAACATGAATTTACAGATTCAATGAACAACAAAAGAGGATCATAGCAGGGCATGTAATCTCGAAATTATAGAACGTTAAAAAGGAAGAGAAGATTCTGAAGGTTTTTAGAGAGAGAGAAAAAACAAAGACTTGGCAATTAGAATAACAGATTTTGCAAAAGCAATATATGGGTGCTAAACAAAAATGAAGGAATGCTTCTAAAATTCTGAAGGAAAATGATTTCCACATTAGACTTCTATACCCAAATTACCAAGGGTAGAATCAAGACATTTCTAGGCATGTAAATTCTCAGAAACATATCTCCCACCCACCCTTTCTAAGAAGTTTTCAGCAGAAATTTTTCACCAACAGAAGGAAGTAAATCAAGAAAGGGAACGAAATGAGACTGAAAAAGCAAAAGGCCCAGCACAAGAGAAGGGCATTCCCAGGATACTGGTGCAGAAAGATCTGAAGATTAAAGCTATAGGTATAGCAAACCTAGACCCCAACCAAACCACACTGGAGTAGATCAAAAGGCTCTGTGAGGAACTTCAAGATAAAGCAGAAGAATCCAACAGAGGAGCCATCAAAGGAAGGATATTTTCCAGCTCCTTTGGAGAGTTTGGGAATGAATTACTGGTTGGTAGATTAAAAACTAATAAATGAAAACATTTTAACTATCTACCTATTATTAGCTCTAGAGAAGCCAAAAAGCTATACACTAAAGTCAATGTAGTCAAATATGCTCCATGTCTCAGGGAATAGTTACAAAGCTTTAATTTAACAAAAAGAATAGGAAAGGTATGTGTTTGGGGAAGGGGGGTTTGGAGGTATGGTAGGAGTTATATCCCCTTTTCTATAGTTGGAAACAGGAAAAATCAAGAAAAAAATATATATATATGGTTTCTAGCAATACAGAGGAAAACAAACAGCAGGAAAAAAATAAACAGCTAAATGAGGTGCATTCAACAAGTATTTACTGAGCACCCACTACATGTCAGACACTGTTTTAGGTCAGGGTTTCTCAGCCGTGGCACACTCTAGACTGTCCTATGCATTGTAGGATATTCAACAGCATTCCTGGCTTCTATCCATTAGATGCCCAGTAGCACCCCTACAGGCATGACAGTCAAAAATGTCTCCTGATATCGCCAAACGTCCTCTGGAGGGCAAAATTATCCCCAGGAGAGAACCACTGTTCCAGGAAATAGAGATACAGCAATTAACAAAACACACGAAAAAGAGCTGAAAGTGATTACCTCTGAAAAATAGGATCAGGTTGAAGAGGAGCAGGGCAGGAAAATGCAGTTTTTACTCATAAGCCTTATAGAATTCTGACTTTTCAAACTATATATACATGCTACATTAATGAAAGAGAATAAATAATCTAAGAGAAAGATATAAAGTCCATTTATACCTTAATTCACTGTTTCTACATGAGGCAGTATAGTCATGCAATTCTAGATTTGAATTCCAGCTCCACCACTTACTCTGAGGCAAGCAACTTAACCCATTCTGAGCCTCATTTTCTTCAACACTATAAAACAGGAATATTCACCTAGGGTTATTATAAGTATTGCATATTATTATGCAAAAATACATATAATGCATGTCCTATAGTACCTGCACTTTAAGCATTCAATAAATTATAACATCTTGGAAAGTATATGTAGTCAGTAGCTTCCATACGCCAGATCCTTGAGAATAACCACCAGCATCTTGGGTATATAAACCTGGGGCTCCCATAGCTTGTCATACACTAGTCATGAGACCATCTGAGTGGCATACCAGGACTCATGCCATTTATAGCATGCACTGTAATCATGTACATACCTTGACTTTGCTCTTGGAAAATCACCATATATACTGAGAGTAAAAAAGCAGATCTGTTGCACGAAGAAAGATAACTGAAATATGTTAGAGTTTTACTCATCCAGGTGGCAGATAGCAGAAATCCATGTAAGCATCAAACAATTTATTTGTATCATGCTATAGGAAAAGCAGTTACATATATTTTAAAAATAAAAAGGAGTAGACCAAATGAAAACAATAAAGCTTACTTCAGGGGATGGGGGGAAGCATTTTACAATTTCGTGTGACCGTGTTTCATTTCTCTCCACTGCTCCTTGGATTCTTTCAATAATCTTAATAAAATTTAATAAAAGTGAGCTATTTTGTTTAGGTTAATTAAGGTATGAAATTTTTGTATCGTACTTAACGAAGTCCATCTCATTATTCATTAAAATATTAATTATAATAATGGCATAATTTATTCTTATATCCAGTCTCGATATACTATATTCACTACCTCAGTTAATCCTCACAATCTGGGCTACTATGTGGCAGATACTACTATCCTCATTTAATAGATTTAGTCATTCATTTTTTCAACAAATACTATTATAATTGAACACCTGCTCTATGTTGTTTGCTGTTGGGAATATAGCAGTGAATGAAACAGACAAAAAATCCCTGCCTTCATAGAACTTACGTTCTCAACAAACAACAAATAAGTAAAATGTACATATTGTTAGATAAGAGATAAGTACTTTGGAGAAAAACAATGTATTGAAGAAGAGGGTTTCTGGAATGGAGATGGGGTAGCAATTTTAAATAGGGTTGTAGGGGATAGTGGAATTTAAGTAAAATCATGATGTTAAGATGAGGAAACAAGTTCAGAGAATTAGTAACTTATTCAAGGTCACAAAATTAATAAAGCCAATAAAAGTATAGCGGAACACAATAAAGAATCTTGGTGCATCATTTTATAACAGCTGCTCAGACTTATTGCGACTTTTTGTGATTGGTCAAACCCAAATTAAATCTGTTCTTCTAAATCGTTCTAATAAGTATTGTAGTGTGCACATTAATCCAGAAATGGAAAGAAAACATTAAATTTGTGTTTATTTTCATTTCAGGGCAAAGAATCCCAAAAAACAAGAAAGATTCTTGGGAGGATATGGTGGAAACACTTCAAAAAGATTATAGTCATCACTATGGCCATTCTCCTTTCAATCATCATCATTCTTTTAAGTACAAATGTAATACCAACTTGACCCTTCTCCCCATCCCCAGCAGGTACCAATAAATTGTTATATGTAATTATAGAGTTCTACAACCAACAACTACAAAAGCCTTCTCTAGTGGTAGGAGGAATGAAAGAAAAGGGAGTTGGAAGTATTTCCTTGTCCCTTTAGTGTTCCTTGACTCTTGTCTTTGTACCTCTCCCATTTCTGTAATCCCATGTTTTTTTTTTACCACTGCTCCACTACTCTTCTCTTTGTTAATATTACAAGCACATACCCTGAAATCAGACTGCCAAGCTTCAACTCTCCACTCTGCCACATACCACATAGATGACTTTGGACAAGTTGGTTAACCTTTGACCCTGTCTCCTCATCTTTAAAATGGAGCTAATAATAATATCGCATAGAGTTGTTGTCTACCACATAGAAAATGCTATTTAAGTGTTAACTATTACTTAATAGGAAAGATGACTGCATTTATGGCATTGATTAAATCCCCATTATCTTACTCCTTACTCAGAAATGACCTTAAAATTCCCTTAGAAGAATTCTTACATGAGTACAGTCCAGATACACATTCCCCTCTTCTACATATTCTTTCATGTGAAATGAAAATTCAAACCATTGTGTTTTACACTAGGCATTTCTTTGGGTAAAGATTAAAAAATTAGGAAACTATCATTTCTCTAATAAATCACAGGTCATGTCTTCTATTTTACCACCCTAACAGCTTTATTCTCTTTTTAACTGATACACTTCATCCAATAACCTTAAATCACTAAGATTTCTAAAACCCAAAACATTCAACCTCATTTCGCAGTTGGTTACAAGGTTTTATGAATTCTATTTCCTAACGGGGATGTTGAGGTCTAAAGTACGTTTTAAAAATCATAAAAATCATAGTGATCCATGGGGAAGAATAAAAAGATTAGAACAGGGGTTCCTGACTACTAGAGAACTCATTTTAATTCTGATAATGATCAAATATCAGCATTTTAAGTAGGTCCCAATTCCTCCAGCACAATATCACCTTTCTATTCACAAAATATTTTTTAAAGCATTTTAAATGTTAGAAACTTTTGGAGTTTCTGTAATTTATACCCAGGAAAAGAAATATAGTCTGACATATGTACTAAGTGCTTTGGGAGAGAGGTGTCTCATTAAATTTTACAATGACACGAAGAGGTAAAAACTATTGTTAGTATAATGTAAAGCACATAAAACTGGCTGGCACATAAGTGCTATGTTAATGTTAGTTCATATTATTATCTTTATTTTGCATATGAGAAAAGAGCAAAGTTAAATGGCATGTTCAAGATCACACAGCTAGAAAGCTGAGATTTTACTGATTCAAGTACTGACTGAGGTATATAGCCACGAAACCCACATGTTTAACTCAGAGTATATTATCTGACCCCTTAAATTGTGGGCCAGACAACACACATCAGTACTATTTTGCTTTGGACCAGGTTAGTAGGTTGTTTTGCGGGGGGGGGTAGAGATAGGAATCTGAAGGAATATTGTGAGTATATTGTCATGCATTTTGCTGCCATTACTTTTGTAGCCCTATAAAATTTCTGTAATTTATAATTATGTACAAAACAATGTATTTGTATCCTGATTGCCAGTGAATACTAGCATATTTATTGCTAGAAGACATCAAATTTAACACCTAATCTAGCCACCACACCACCCCCAATTTTACATTTTAGGATGCCAAGACCCAGAAGCCTAAAAAATAAATAAAATGCCTTTGCAACCTCCCTCCACTTGCAGCGCGTTTAAAGCACGGGCTATCACCCTGGTTCCAGGCAGCACGTCCCATGTAATACCCGTTTTCCTAGGCAGTCTTAAATAGAGTTTAGGAGTTTTCCAGATGACTTCTATTTTTATGAACTGTTGAAAGCTGCTAGGAAGAAGTAAGCAAAGCACTCATTTAGTAAAGTGTTTCCCTGCTATTTGTGCAACACCTAGCAGAATGTACCTGAGTAGAAAGAAACAGATATTAAGACAATCTTAGATTTTTCATTTATGCATTCAAATATTGTTGAGTTGCTCCTCTGCACCAAAACAGTCCTAAATCATTAGGGTTTATTCTAAGTTACCACATTAATAGAGATAACAGACGTTTGAGAAATTAACGGTTGTATGTAGAAGTATAAGAAATGGTTCTGATCCTAAGGGAAGCTTACATTCCAGTTGAGGAGGTAAGACCAACAAAGGTCATAAACACGTTAAAATAACATCTACTAAGTGATGCACTCTGTGGCAGGGAAAAAAGAAAGATAATGATCAACACCGGCTCCAGTCACTGAGGAAGATTTGCACTTATAAGTGGGATGGGAATTGGACCTTATTAGAAATCAAATTTATCTCAATAGGTAAAGGCAGTCCAGTTAATGTTGTTACTGAGCACTGATATGCCAGTAGCTGTCGAAGTACTTTATTTTTATTTAATCCTCACAACAACCCTGAGATGGGTACTATTATTATTTCCATTTTACAGATAAGAAAACTGAAGCACAAGTTAGGTCACTTGCCAGAGTCCACTGGGCTAACATAGTAAGAGGAAAAAAGATGAACAAATGAAGACACTGCTTGCTGTGTGGGTGGAGAAAGTGGACTAGACCTTGGGAGTTCAGTCGTGCATTCATTCATTCACTCAGATGGACCGTAGCAGAGCTCAGCCTTCGGTTCTCTTCATTTTCCGCACTCTCCAGGGTGCTTTTATTCACTCCCATGGCATTGCCTTCTCCAGCAATAACCTTCCTTCTGAATTCCAAACCATTTTCTCTACTGGAGACATCCACTTGGATAACGTACAAACACCTCAAATGTTAAATCCTAAAACTCGTATATATTCTTCCTTTCCCCACAAACCTGCTTACTGGACCTTATCTCCTGTGTCTATAAAGGGGATCACAGCTATGTGATCTAGGTCTGTGATCTAGACCTTAGTCTACTGTGACTCCTCTCTTCTGCTTATCTCCTTTTCCCAAATTACTCACCAAAATCACAGAGCTTCCACATGAAATCTCCTGAAGACTCACAGCAGGGAAGCCCAGAAGAGTGACAGAAACAAAAGTAGGGAGTCCCTGCAGGTGCCCAGGCAAGCTTCAAAAAGGGCACTCATCCCCATCATGGTAGACAACAATGTGTCTACTCCCCTCAAGCCTTTTTTGTATTTGGACTGCCTAGCACAGACAGACAGACATTAACATTTGATACTTTTTCATATGCATGATTTCCATAGCTCTTAAACATGATCACAGCAATAAATATGAAGCTTTGGTTTTCAACGCTCAGCTCAGAATCACCTGGGGATCCTAGTAAGACAGTGTAGGCTGTCTGGGCTCCAAACCTGAAGATTCTGCTTAAGGTTGGGATGGCGCCTCAAAGTGTATGTGTTTAAACCCCATTCAGTGTATGAAGCTGAGAACGACTAACATCAAAGCACTTTTCACATACCTATCATTTAATGTCCATCCCTAAAGAACATCTAATTTTACAGTTGGAAAAACTGACGCTTGTTGGAGAAGTTCAATTTTATTTGCCCAACATCACAGGGCAAATGACGGAGTGGGACCTCTGAACCATTCACTTGAAATATCTATTCCATTCAACATACTAAACAAGAATTTTTAAAATATCTGCAAAGAAGAATGTCCCACACATTCTAATAAATCTGCAAGAATTATTTTAACTTGTTTTGAAATTTTGTTATCTCATTACAGTCTTCGCAGAAGCTAGAACAAAATTCATTATTTAATTCCGGCCTGATTTTTAGACAAATCACAAGCTGGTTACAGGAAAACAGGTCATTCGAGGGGAAGCCCCTGCTCAGCACACCATGACCCACCATGATGGGACCCTCCCTCTTGGCAGGCCAGCACTGAGTGACCCACATTCCTTCAAGAGTTCTCAAAGGAACGTAGGAAATGTAATAATGAAATGATAGTTAGGTTTTTTCTGTATTTACGTTGAATATGGGTACCTTGGTTAACATTATTGCTATTGTACACATCTTAATTCGATTTGCCATTTTTTGAAAAATTTGCATAGAGAGTAAATGCATTCCCAGACCTTTTAGTGGTTTCACAATTTGACAGCAAGCCCAGTAGAGGCTAAAGACTGAACATCCCCATATAAAATATTCCTACTCTTGGTATCCTCTCATGAACATTCTGGAGAAAACTGGAAATTGCTTTTTTCTTCCATCAAAATTTCAACCTGTAATACTGTTTAACCAATTATGCATCACTAACTTTAAAAAGAATCCCGTCATTTAACATTGTCATTTAAACATGACAGTAGTTGCCTTACCTTCCCAAATAAGAAAACAAGACCTACATTATTTCAAGAAATTCATCCAAGAGGGGAAACCTTAAAAAAAAAAAAAAAAGACAGTGCAAAAAATGCATGACTGCTGTTAAGAGTTTAATTTTAAGACAAAAGCACTACATTATAATTTAAACATAATCTTTCAGAAAAGAAAGTTTAGTGCAAATCAAAACCCCATTAAAGCCCACTATAAACTTCACATGAAGATTCTAGAAGTAGGCTTCTAGAACTGGAAACACTTGGTTCCAACAAAATCTGCTTAGGGAGAATATGTCTTGAAAATGTCAAATGGTACAGAGAACATTATGTTGGTTTAGAATCAAGTCAACCAGGTTCTAAAAAAAGACATGCTGATAGGTCTTAATACATATAATTAGTTGTAGCATGCTTTATCAATTATTGTAGAAGCAATTTACAACAAATTTCTGAGTATTTCGAAGTTTTCTTTATTGCCTTAGCCAATCTCTTTAACTACACTGCAATAATTATATAGCCATCTTCCAATTTCTTTTAAAAGGGTTCCACTTCATCAGTCTGAGATTGGCAAATGTTCTCTAAAAATGTGATAAAGCCCTGTGTAACCCAAGGCCATCCATACAACAAAGGGGCAATTATATAATTTCTTTTCTCAAGTATTTATTCAAAGCATAGCTTTCCATGACATGTTAAATGTCACATTTAGGTACTGGCATAATACAACTGTTAAGTGTCTTCCAATATTTTAAAGAAAAATTTCAAAAAGGCAGGAAAGTAACCTTGCTTTCAAATTCTAAAATACAAACAGAATATAGCCTACACAAATAAAATGTGTATCAACTAACCTTGAAATAAACTCTCTCCCCCAACACCGAGCAACTTAGGTAAGTTTCTCAAAATAGAATCCGATAACCCTAATATCAATGTTTAATAAATGAGGACCTATCTGTACTTTCTCTGAAGACTTGAAAGAATTCCTCCCATGACAACTAAAATAACTGATTTGGACTGCTGAAACAAGAAACACCTTGCTCTTACTTAGGATTTCATTCCTACAAAGTATCTCACCCTTTTTAAGTAGTAAAATAATTTTGTCAAGTCCTTTTTCCATGCCCTTTAAGCACCTTTCTGTCCCCCCAAATTATCCACCTCTACAGAGCTTACTGGAGAAAATGAACATTTAGCAGAGCATTCTGCTCTGTCTTCCTAAATTACATATTCCCTTGGATCCTGCAGTCTTACCCAAAGCTACTATACTATAGTCACTTATAAAGGAAAGCTGTTGGAATTATCTCCTTCATGAGAATCTAAAAGATGCTTATGGACAACAGGGCAATATATAACTAGCCCAACTCAAGAGAACAGAAAAAGTCAGTTTTAAACAGAGTTGCTGATTACCAATTAATAATAATGGAATGAATGAATGAAGTCAGTGACAAACCAAAGGGGGCAATATGCAGGCGACAGGGGAATGTACTGCCCCTAAAGAGTTTAATCCCAACCACCTACCCTCACCACCTCCCTTCCCCAGCATGGCACACTACTGCTCCCTGTCCTCTCGTACACTCATTAGAATGCTAAGTCTCTATGGTTTTTTTCAAGCTAGACTTAGGGTCCGTGATTAAAATGCTTGAGTGGTATAAGTTTTATGAAACATGCACCTTTATTTGTCTTTACACGAGATAAAAGTAAAAACAGAAAGACAAAAAATCCTTATGAAACACAGCAAGCTTAACTCTAACCACCTTAAAACAACAGTCCTTACAACTTCAGTGTAGGTAAGATCACTTGGTGTGTGTGAAATACAGAATCCCAGGGAACACCTCCAAACAATACTGATTCTGATATAAATAGCCTGCAGGTCTCTTTGAAATGCCAACGAGATTATAATCAACACTCCCCCAACTTTCCAGATTATAGGCAATTGACAGCAATATACAGCCCAACCCACCAATTTACACAACTGGATCTTGCTAGAACATTACACATGCAAAATTTCAGACTAGACTCCTAATTATAGCCAGTAGTGAAGAAAGGAAAAAGTATGCATTCTTCTCAACTTTTCAAAAGTAGGTAGTAACAGTCAGTCTTCATGAAGTCTGGGGTCATCCTTAAGTATTAGTACACTGATAAATTGCACTATTAAGTAAACTGCATCCGAAGAAATTTACTTTATTGAGATGTGCATCCATTATGCATGGATCTAGATTTTTACATTTCAGGTTAATCTGACTCCAAACCAAATAAACTCATCATACATTTCAGGACCAACACAAATACTGTGATGGACAGTGGGATCAGTCCTTGTTTTAAAATTCCCAATACCTCAAGGCCATAAAGTACTTTTGAAGTACAAGACAACTTCAAAGAACTTTCCCAAGCAGTAAAACAAAGCACATAAAAGTATAGAATACAAAGACCTAATAACAGATCCTAATGTTATTGAGACTACCTTTCAAAACTATTTCAGCATGAATGGCACCTGGACAGGTGTCCACACACTATATTCTAACTTGTATACAACAAAGAATAGTGAAGTAATTGCCACCCCAATGTGGAAAGAGTAATGTGGTAATAAGACCTGCAACCTTACAATACATATTTGAAGGTTAAAAAAGGAGTAAGAGGAAACCCAGAACCCCAGGAAGAGAGATTAACTAACTCACCTGGTAGCAAACATCTAGTAAACCAAAAGGTATCAAAATTTGACTTAGGACAACAGACCTAGAAAGGGGGGTTGGTAGCTCTAACAGGGTCTACAAAACTGATGAGAACTGAAATCAAAGCTTCCTAACACTGTCCAACAGGTAAATGAGATTTTTCTATAATAAACTAGCGAACTACTTGTAAACTTCTACTTTGCTGGCCAAATTTTAGAAGGGTACTGAACTACTAACATTTTGTCTCCCCAAATCTGTCATTACCACACACAAAAAGGGTGCTAAAAGTAAACAATACCACTTCTGGTCTTCTGAAATCCTACTAAAACCCATTACTTAAAAAAGGGGAGGGGGCAACATAAAAAATACATAAGGTCAAAGAAAATGGGAGAGGGAATTCCCTAGCGGTCCAGTGGTTTTACACTCTGCGCTTTCATTGCCATGGGCGCAGGTTCAATCCCTGGACTGGGAACTAAGATCCCACAAGCCATGCAGCCAAAAAAAAAGAAAATGGGAGAGGAAACTACAAAATTTTGGAAGCTGCAAACCTTTGAATAAATGGCAATTGACTAAGGAGACAAGAAAACTTAATATTCTGTCAGCAGTGAGGATATTTCAGATTGTACCACAGAACCCCCAAAGGCTTATTAGCAAACGGCAGCCCAGGTATCTCTGTAAACAGAGGTAAAAGGGACTAAAAGAGGATTGGTTGAAAGTCTGTTTGACAAGCAGTTAAACCTCCAGATCCCCTCTGTACTGCTGGACAGCTGAACTCTTCCATCCTGGCAGAAACTTGTCTGAAGCAGGTAAGAGGGTGGTCTTCGGACTCAATAGGCATACAATGATGAAAATAAAGGAGTTCAAGTAGTTTACTTGTTCAGATCCCTCAGGTTTCTCCCCTCACTGGGATCTCAGAACACTGGCAGCCAGGTTTTTTACCCTCCAGGCAGCAGAGTAGAAAAAGACTTCTCTGATGAACCTGATCAGCTCAAGGAAGGAAAAAAAGAATGTATCAAGAGGTTCCTCAATAAAATGACACAGCCCGATCACCGAGTAGTGAACCCCATGGTTGACAAATACCCATCCCTCAGCCCCACAAATTCACAACATCCAAGCTGCTTTAAAAATGCTGCACTCCTAAATATGAGACAAGGATCACCAAACATTTGAGGAAGATTATAGGCAGAGGCCAAAGCAACAGGAAAGAAAAGCATCTTGGAGGAAACAAACTCTGAAAGTTATTGTTAACTTTAGACTTGAATAAAAGATAATACACACCCATGTTAAGAACAGGTTACTACTTATAACACAGGTTGGAGAAAAGAGGTCTTAGATATTAGATGACTGAAATTAAAAACCTTAAAAAAAGTTGAAAGATTAAGTTGTAAAAATCGCTCAAAGGATAACAGCCTGCAACGGAAAACAGGAAAACCAGATGCGCAGGGCTCACACCCAAAAAACAATTCTGGAGGAAAGACTGGGGTGGTGAAGAACATGAGGAAAGATCAGCTCCAGTAACATTTCCCAGGATTGAAGAGCATGTTTACACAATGACAGGACCCACTGAATGCTCAGCACAATGGATGAAACAAACCCAAGATAGTCATGAAATTGGAGAACACTGATAGTGGTAAAACCCTAAGCATTTTACATGAATGATGAAAAATCAAACAGCATCAAATCTCTTCACTAAACCTTGAATTCTCTATTGAGCCAAACTAGTTATTTGGTTACGAGGATGGAACAGACCTTTATAGATGGGAAGGCCTCAGAAGCAGGAAGATGGGCTATACAAAAGCAAGCCCTGGGATTCAAGAAATAAAGGACCTAAGTTGACAGGCACAAGGCAACGCCCCAGAATGACGGCAAGGCCCCAACTCAAGTTATTCAACAATTCTGAAGGGCAAGGAGTTCAGATTGAAATATAAAATACCTAAGAAAAACATGAAGCTGATAAATGGATTTGTATAAAGGGAGAGTTTTTCAATTCTGTGCAAGTCTGAAAGTAAATTACAGCCCAGTACACAGAAAAATATTCATCTAGGTCAAGAAATAACACCTGAAATGGATCTAGGAATAGCACTTCAAATGTGACATCGAATATATGGAAACAAATAGTATGAAAATCAAGGTTAAGAACTGTTTTTCCCTAACTCTGTGTGCAAGCGTAACTTTTATAGAAAGTCGTAAGTAGGAATAAACCACCCCCTAAAATTAAAACATTAAACTGCTGGGGGCAAAGAATTAAACCTGAGTACATCTTTAGTTGCACCTTTCTAATTAAATCTAAAAATCACGGGGCACAACATTTTGACATAACAAAGAATCAAAAATTAATTTGATAGCTTTACATTTATCCAATGAAACCAACCTCATTTTTTAAAACCAACCAGTTTTAACTTTAAAAAAAAGGTTTTGATGTGGAACATTTACAAACAAACCTCACCTTCTTAAATCTAGCTTTTAATTCAATCAGTTTTAACCCCTCTTTTTAAAAAGGTTTTGAAGTGGAACATTTACATAAAATAAACATAGTACTGCTTAACAATCCCAAAACAAATTCACTAAGTTTGATCAGAGGTCTGCAAACTTTTTCTATAAAGGGCCAGATAAATATTTCAGGCTTTATAGTTGTCATAACTACTCAACTCTGTTGTGGTGCAAAACAGCCATACAAGAAACAAACAAATTAGCATAGCTGTGTTGTAATACTGTTAACAAAAACAGGCCGCAGGCCCCCAACTTAGATGTCTATCATGTAAGTTTAACTTACTTCAGTTAAAACTAACTTCTGTTCACTAAAATGCTTGCCTAGTTGGAGGTCAATTCTTAACATCAGACAATTCAACTCCACAAAAGGGAAAAGAAAAAAAAAAAAGGCTTTATAAAAATCACTTCACTCTTATTACAGAATTATCAGACCATTTCTCACCTATAATGTACTTTTTTCTACCTAACTGTTCTCAGCAGCCTGGCTTGACTTAGCTGACTAGTCAGGGTCTTAAATTACCACTCAGGGTAAAACACTCATTAACATTCACTGGAGTAATAACTTCAAAGGATTTTCCAAGTTGATGGGTATCAGTTCCCTGAGTGCTATTAACAGATACCAAAAGCCTTTCAACTGCAAGTTTATCAATTTCTACACTTTACAAACAAAACAAATGACAGAGAAGAAACCTTCCAACTTGATCCTAAAGCCGTCAACTAAACTCCCAGCTACACATTCTTAGAATGACTCAGAACTCAGGTGCCTTCAAATCCCAGTCCAGGATATTTCAAGGCCTTACTCCAAAAACCTAAGACTTTAATGGAAATAAAAATCCTCCAAACAAATGAACACACACACATAAACACAGTATACATTTCTTTAATCCTCCCTCGACACTCAGACAGCTATTGAGTATAAATCCACCGCAGCCCTAAAAATCTCTGAACTAGCTGCATTTCTATTATGATTAACAGATTTTTCTT
>NW_020174692.1:379096-390912 GCF_003031525.2 Neophocaena asiaeorientalis asiaeorientalis
TTCACACTAATTTTAACAAAAACTAGGTCAAAATATTATCACATACCTCACCAAAACCACCAAAGTACTCCCTTATTTTCTCTTCAGGTGTATCTGGAGAAAGGCCACCAACAAAAATTTTTTTAACAGGCTCTTTTGTTTTCATGGCTTTGGCCCTCTTAGGATCAATCACCTTCCCATTCAATTTATGTTCTTTCTGATCCATGACCTAAGGAAATGGAAATTTTTCATTTGAAAGATATATATCTTAAGTTCAGAGATTATTTACTTAAAAATAATTATAATTAAATAAATATAGCTAATGCCAGGCATATGTTGACCAGCTCACAATAAAACTGTCAATTGTGGTGATGTGATATTAGCTAATATATACCAATGTTTAAACCTAAAGGTCAGTAAGAATGAGGAGTTAATCAATTACTAGACAACCACCATGCCTTTAACTATTAGCAATATAAGCATGATTGCTACTTCCCTGTAGCCTAAAGACTAAAATGTAAAATGATTCAGTCAGAAGTTTCTTGCCTAGCAAATTTCAAAATCTGTATTTCTGTGAACTTAACACAGCATATCCTTCTAATTAGGCATCTTTAAGGTTTTTAAAATTTTAATACAGTAGAGCCTGACACACAGGAAGTTTTCAGTAAAAAAATCTTGAATCTGACTCTCTTCATAAAACATATTGGCAAGAGCTGTTATCTCTTCCTTTGTATGACTGCAAAAGGGGAAATCACAAATAATAGGCAGATTAATTGTATCAAACTATTCACATATTTTACATTATTAACTGATTAGAACACATGGCACACTACCTTATCTACACTCTCCGACTCTTTAAATAGCACAAAGCCAAAACCCCTTGATCGCCCTGTGATAGGATCTAACTTCAGAGTGCAGTCTACGACTTCACCAAATTTGGAGAAGTAGTCCTTCAGATCTTTCTTTGTAGTGTCCCAGCTAAGGCCTCCTATAAACATTTTCCTGTAAAGACAAAAAGCAATATTAAAATGCTAAAAAAATTTTAATTTTGCCTTAAGTATCCACATCAATAATACTTCCCCAGAACTGCACCAATTTACTGGGCAGTGTATTAAAATGTCACTCTTCCTACATAACCACATATCAAGAACACCCTATTACAGTTATGTAAAGTTTTGTCACTACTGTGCCTGCATAATTACAAAATAGGGAGCAAGCAGCAGATTAAGTCTTTTGACTTGCCAAAAAGAGAAATGTATCCCCAAAGTAAAAACAGTATACACTGTCTTTCTTAAATTACAAGTTAAATACTGGTAACAGCAAAACAGAATTTCACCTTGAAATTTCTCTTCCAAATTTTTATTAAACTTATAAAAAAGCTATGAGGTCCCCATTAATCACAGTAACTAGCGTGTGTCTATGCTGAAGCTCCTTTCTCAACTGTTCTCTCATTAACAAAACTCTTAGCACATAAAATGGGAAAGTCTCACAATTAAGTTGTAAACCAAATTTTTCGATGTGCTAAGAAACCTTAATAAAGACAAAAGTAATCACGTAAGCGATTTAATGAAAAAATTACCCACTGAAGCACAATCCACTAATTAACCTAGATGATTTATTTTCAGTAGAACCTCAGTTAACCAGCAATAAAATATTTAAACCTTTAAAACACTAAGTGACAGGTGGTAAGTGGAAACCACCAAGACACTTCAAAACCAAAAATGCATCCCCCCCCCCCAAAAATTTAAAGTGAAATCTTACTTTTATTACAGCAAAAGGCCATAAAGCTCAGACCTGGCAGCTCTGTGATCCCTTTTACATCTGCCCCCTTTACCCACTCCCACAAAAGAGCTAACATATACCTCCCTCCTACCCTTTAAAGAGACAGGACTAGAGATTGTTATTTTAAGGATAAACTGTCAGAATTTGTTATGTGAGGGCTAAAAACCAATTTCACCATCGGAATAAAATCATGCTTGGTAAATGACTTCTACCTTTGCAACTGCAGTGGGTCAGGGGGAGGGGTGGCGATGGGGGTGTCGTGCTAACTTCCAGCTCTGAAAAGAAATTAAAGCAGGAACATCTCCATCTTGTGGGCTTTTTAGGATATCGCCACTAAAGCCAATTCTTGGAACAAGAGAACAAAGTCTACCCCTAGAATAAGATCTTGCTTCTGCTTAACCTAAAGATGCCAGATTAACTGAGGTGTTACTGTTCTTACTATTTTTATCAGATTTGTTCTTACTTCTAATAAAGTTAATGCAAAAGAAGTCTTATTTTTAGGCATATAGTGTGCTACCCATTTAGGTTAGGTTTTCAACTTGTACCTGTATTCTAGAGCTGGGCTATTTATATGCTTTACATTCAGGACTTCTGCTAATAAAATTTCCATGCTTCAAGTAACTTTTATTAACTCTTTATATATTTTATAATCAAATGAGCATAACAAAACACCCACAATATTGTACAGGTATTATTAATGTTTACTGCCAATTCCATGGGGAAAAAAAGTTGAGGTATTTTCTCAATTACATTTTCTTTCATATCCAGTGAAATAATATCCAGTCCAAGTTACTTAAATTGCCTTAAGCACCTTTATTTTTAACCTAACAATCCAGAGCACTTCCTTCATAGATGAAAGTACATTACCAACATTTATTTACTCTTTCAAGGTGAAGAGAACACTGCTATCTTTTTAAGGATGAGAAAGAAACGGACTTCAAGGTATGACCTCTTGCTCAGATATTCATGGAAAGTTCTAGATAGAAACTTCAATTAAATTGAACTATTAAATTACCACTTCTATGATTATTACAGAAACTTTCCATCGATAATTTAACAGTTTGAAATTACTTCAAGCTGAAGAGAATAACAGAAGTCTTTAAAAAAAAAAACTAAAATTGAAAGGCAAGAAAATTCTGTGTCTGTTCGGTCTGTTCCTCAGAGACAGAACTAGTTTTGATTTTATTTAACCAAGGCAATATTTATATTGAGTTGTGTCCTCAATTTAAAATTAACAAAAAAATAATTACAAAGAAATAAATCAAGAATGAGGCACGTTCTTTAATTCACAAACCCCAAACTTTTTCTCAACATTGGGAGTCAGTTTTCTTAAATACTAGATAAGCATACTAATTCATCAACTGGCCCAGTAGGTGTTCTCTTACCGAAAGAAACTTTCCACGTTTAATATAGTCTTGAGTAAAGAAGTTGTTAAATGTGTCTACCTTAGAGTTAAAAAAGGTCACCGAAGAGGCTATCCTTCTTAATCAAATCCCATTTATCCAGAATATAAATGTCCTAGTCAACTATAATGTATACATCCATAGAATGATTACTGTTTCTCAGAAAATTAGAGCAAAATATGTAGTAAAACTTCAGCTATCCAGCACCTTTAGAGAATGAGAAGCCAAATAGTCTACCCTCCTTCAAGCATTGCCTGCCTTCCTAATCTCTCTCCCCAATTGTTTTTAACCTTCAATTACTTGGAATGATTTTTTTTTCCTATGGCATATCACACACACTCTTCTGCCTTCCTAATCAAATAGAGTAATCATGATTTAACATTGAGTCAGTCACCACTAACATACTATGCTACTATAGCATGCCCGTAGGGTCTTCTGAACTTAGAGAACTATTTATTAATACACTAAGTGCATCTTATTTCTTAGCTCTTTTAACAAGTTCTAGCTTTCATTTTTGCCAGATTAATCAGCAGCTGCTATTCTAAAATGCTTCCCCCCCCCCCTTTCATTTTTTAGGAAGTTAGCTGGCACTCAAACATTTCAAATTTGGGGTAAAGTAAAAGTAAACAGCCTCTGAGCAAGAGCCTAACTAGCTCTTTTTTGAGACAAATTCATTACGTTTTGGCAGCCCAAAAGCACTCGTTTTCTTCTGCTCTAATAAGGGTGCTGCACAACTGATAACCTAACCAGACAGGTGGATATACTACAATGAACACATACTGTACCAAATCCATTCTATCTTTACTAAATCTAGCATATTGAATAAATTCACCCCATTTTTACTCAGTAGACACACCAAAATATACATGTGTAACAAATAAGAAAAAGTCTGTTATCTTAATTCTGGATAAATGGGAACTTATTTTAGCCTCTCTAAAACACCAGCATTCTGACATGCTCTGCCTCAAATTATAGGATGGTATATATAAGATGGTATCAATTTAAACTTTCTATATTTTATATTACTGTATTTTGCTTAAAACACAATACCTAGTGTCTGTCCAGATTACCTTTGCTGCCTTGAACACAAAGACTGACTTTCAAGTTGCTTTCACCCCTGCCGAGATGTGCAAAACACTTTACAATGAAGGAGAGCTGGAACTTCAGAAAAATCCTGAGCAGCGCAAGTTAAAACTACAGCACAGGACTTGTTCAAGTAGCAGAAATGGGCCCCTAATACTGCAATACAAGCTTAAAATTTGATCCTTACTTGTAAGTGAATCAATAATCCCAATTAAAGTGTAGGACTTTACCTACATTATCAACGAAGTTTAATTTCTTAATCCTATCTGTAAAGTTATTTAGCACCCCGAAGGCAATATAGTATTCAACTTAAAACACCTACTCAACAATTGAAATATTCTTGCCTTACAGATACTGACATTATACTATAGTATAATATTAAATGACAAGCACAAAGTTATACAACTCAGTGCAGATAATTCTCCAAATGAGAATTTAGGTTGCTTTGTGGGACATTCTCCTCGAGAGGAAGTACATTTAGAGGCAGTAAGCCAAACTGCTTGGGGTTTAAATCCTTCCTCCAGAACTAAGAGCTTACCTCTATTTGCAGTGAGGATTTAAATGGCACAGAACATGGTCTAACACATCCCAAGTGCTCAATAGAAATAAATTACTATTTAGTAGGGATAGAGCACAATCTAAATAAAGCAGTTTTTTCACTTACTCAATGGCTTAAATTTTTTTTTAATCTGCATGAGCTATATGAAGTTTCCAACATTAAAGGGAAACGGCCAGGATGAATTTTATATAAATGGATCCTAAGATTAGTTTTAATGCTAAAGACTTAACCCAGAAATTTTAAATATACCATGTAAAAACTACAGACTGGAAATTAGGTTTTCTAAGCTCTTAAGTAAAATGTAGTTCCAAAATCACACTGATTACTTGTCTGTACTCTACATAAATGCCAGTAACTTCAGTAAGGAATAATTTCAAAATATAAACAGCAATATATATGGAGCAGTGCTGGCTGGTGGAATTACTGTTTTTTCCCATCTAAGAACTTTACTCTCAATACTACTGAGGTCTCTAGGTTTAACACTCTACTCAACAGAAAGTATTTTTTATATAAAGACACTTGGTCCTACTACCCTATACTCAAGGTAAATGATAAACACATCATTACACTTTTCCCCAATTTTGGAAAGGGAAAAAAAGGATTCTGTAACTTTTAAACACTTCCTAACAACTCATGGCCTTCCATATGTGGTTTCATAACAAATTCTGACAGTTTAAAAACTACAACAGCATGTTGATCTGATATACATTTCAAGTACACAACGTAACTGGCCAATCACTGTCACCTTTTAGAGTAATGTTACTCAAGCATACCACTAATCCTTATTTAAATAAAACTTCTGGTATTTTATCCTTAAAATTATTCCTTTACAATCCTAAAATGACATTAAGTATAGTGAAATCTCACCGATAGATAAGAAATGAGTATTTATTTTCCTTATAAAATATAGATTTAGTTTAAAATTAAATCAGTAGTTAACCTAAAATGGGGAGGGGGTTACTTTTTTGCAACTAGGTAGTATCACATGGTATCATTTTAGAATCTGTATAAAAAATACTCTTGGAAACAGTTTGACAAACTTTTAACAGTCAATAAAAAAGATTAATTCCTCTAGGTAATATATTAGATCTCATTTCTTCATACTTTGAATAAACTTAAATGACTAAAAATGTGAGTTGCAACATAACAGCTAATAAACATGACAGTTTTTGAATAAACTTTCAATGTTTAACGCAAAATCTCCCCTTTTCTTCATTTCATTCCCAGGCAGGAATGACATCTTGTATTTTTACTTTTAAAATAAACTCTCAATCAGCTTTATAAGGTAAACTCTCCTCTACCTAGAGGTTAAGGAATGGGGTTTCCTTAACCTAGAGGTTAAGGTTCTGGTTAACTGAGATTACTACACATTCACAATTCTATAAAGTTTTTTTTATTAGAAACCAATTTAAATATCAACCCTAAACTCAGAAAATGGTTTTCACCTTTCTTGGTGGAATTTCAGAATCTTGCAATGCTTTAAAATCACATTACTTTTTAATAATAAAGGGGAAAATTATGTAAGATTCATTTCATGACATTATTGGTTAATTTTTGGGTATATTAGCTGATAGTTTTTCATCTCTCTTTCTCACAAGACTTGGGGTAGGGAAACTAGAGTTGAGTTTCCTGGCTGTTTGGACTTTATGGTAGTTTCAAGTCTAGATAAGCAGGAGCTTACAGAATAGGACCCAATACTTAAAAACTACCACCTTGATTACTGGCCAAACACTGCTAGTAATAATACGTGTCTCCCCACTCCACCCCCAAACAGTCTTAAATGTCTAGCTCCAATGTACAATATGTAATACTCCAAAAACTAAAACATGCTTACCTTTACTCCACAGGAGTAAACCACTGGCAGTATCAACTATTAAGGCACAGGATAAATACACACAAGCTATGAAAGCAGGCTATGTAGTCAATCTTCCTGTGGTGAGCATTGTTTCCAACACACAAATCAGCAAACCAAGTAACGAACATGTTATATTACCTGAGACCACACTGTTGGAAGTGAAGTAACAGAAACAGATCCCACGCTTCCAGCATCCAGTTCAGTGCCCTATCTACTAAAATGTTGAAGCAGAACTAAAGTTGTTTCACTCCATTTGTGAATCTGCACACACTCGAGGTGCACAGGTTTAATCGGAATAGGGAAAAAGTTATTATTCTATTACTTTTTAAATGCTTTCAAGCTAAAACTAATCATTCTCCATGTTGGCCATGAATCACACACAATAGCAGATTCAAAACCTTCTTATATTAAGTGCACCCTTACAGATGACAACACCCAAGCAATGTTTAAAAAAAAAAAAATACAAAGTATACACTTAATTTATAGAAGGGGCCACAAGTATATTTATCTCAAAAAGCAGCACTCAAAAACTTCAATGATATTCTCCAATTCCAAACCCAAAAGGTCAGGTGATTTTTAGTATCCTTCATGATAAATAAGAATTTGAAATGAAAAGAATTTAGTACTCCTTCCTTAGGTGTTAATCATCTCAAATCTGGGGGCATCCACTACTACAATTAACCCAGGAAACTTGTCAAAGATTCCCAAGAATGCTAAAATTCAGACCCATGTACTCAGGGTCTCAACTTTACAGTAAATCCAACTTAGGAATCAAAGGCCCGTAAATTTGGCGTTAAGACTGCTTTATCTAAAAGTAACTGCTCTTCTACGAAGCAAACAATGTTCAAGATGCCCCAGAAGCACTAAGGTATAGATCATAACCTCAAATATTTAAAACAACAAAGTGTTAGGTAAACCCATTTCTTAAAAATTAGACAGGAGACAACCTACAGCACAATTAATTCACAAAATCCTCAAACAGGAAGAATCACACTTGGGTTTATACACTAATGGTTACAGAACTAGATCAACAGTCCTGTTATTAGAAAAGTATTGCTGTACTTTGGCTCATAAATGAACGGGATTATTCTGCTTCTTACCTAATCCAATGCAGGCAAGTCAATGTACCTACCTTGTAAAATTGCAAGCTACTACAATATTACAGTTCCCCAATAATCATGAGAAAGTAAAAACTCTGTCTCCAGGTAGCTTGCTATACATGGCATGAATATTTTGCCAGACACTAATTTTAAAGTACCTACACACTGAAAGGATCATAGCCCTATAGAGGACATAATGAGTTCACACCAAAATGGGAAATCTCAGTGCAATTGCTTTTAAGTAAAAACTAGGGATGATAAAGTTGGAAAAATTATAATGAGATGAACTCAGGAAGGCATTTTCCAATGAAGTGAATAATTACTCTAAAGGTCCATAGCAAATTGTGGAAACACTTTACTCCACTAGAGGTATAACAAGCATGTCCTCCTCAAAATAGCTGTTTATTCTTGTATTTAAAAAAACACTTAAGTCTGCAACAAATTGATTTTTTAAATAGTTTTAGGATGAAATTGTAATTCACTTCAGTCTCAAGTTAGAATTGTAAAAAGATTCGCACACAGAAATGTGTTTAAGAAATTAAATTTAGATTTTATATCTAGTAACCAGTCTTACCCTCACCACTATTATGAAACTTCTGCCCAATTTCCCTCAAACTGGGAGACAGAGAACAGATAGGGTGGCAAGTGCAGACACCAAAAAGATTAAGCCTTGAGGGCTTTTTGTTCAGAAAGAAAAACAAGAATACGTGTAAAGGATGAGGCTGACAGGAGAGTAATTTTTAAAAAATATTTATTTATTTATTTGGCTGCGCCGGGTCTTAGCTGCGGCACGCGGGAACTTTTGTTGTGGCACGCGGGGGTACGTTATTTTAAAAGTCAAATATTAAACTTTAAAAATGAGAATATTTGTTAAATGTAAACTCAAAGTAAACCTCATGATCTAAAATGTTCATTAACCATAAATATTTAATTGTCCATTTTTCCTAAGAGTTCAAGAAACTTGCAAAGTTATAGTATTAACTAACAGACCACATATAATTTCTGCAAGCGTCAAAGCAACGACCTTTAAACGTAAGTTTACGACCCTTTCAAATTACTGAAAATAATTGCTTACATATTTGAAATATGTAATGGAGTAATAAAGTCAAGTACAGTTATAATTTCTTATTTAGTTTGCCACTATTACCTAGCAGTGAAATTGAACTATCACAGGACCAAAGAGAATAATTTCCATCATAAAACTTTTATTCTGGGGACTTCCCTGGCAGTCCAGTGGTTAAGACTCCACGCTCCCAATACAGAGGGCACGGGCTCAATCCCTGGTCTTGGGGAAGATCCCCAGTGGCGCGGCCAAAAAAAAAAAAAACCAAACAACTTTTATTCTGTATGTCACACTTTATCTCCAATATAAAACTGGACAGATTTCAGTTAAAGAAAATAATAAGCTCCTGTAAAAGGTAAATACTGTCCCAACTGGGCTCTTAGAATGTTGTCTGTACAGATGTTAAGTCAACTATCTGCAAGTTACTGGCCCTCTAAACTCCAGTGGTGGTAGATACAAACTCCTGGAAAACTCAAACATAATCCTGAAGGCAGAAATACTGACATTTAGGGGAAGAGGAGGGATAAAAAGAACAATACTCAATCTACCAGCCTTTCAAAAAGTCATGCAATTGTGAATACACGTCAACCAACCAACTGTAATTAACATTCCAACCAAATCACACTGAAAATCTAAAAATCTGATTTAAGCTGTAGTGGAAAGCCACATCAGCATGCCTTTAATAGTACATGTGCAATTCTTATTAAAGTTCTATTTACAAATATGGTTGGTGATTTTTTTAAAATGTCATTTTTGCATATACATCACTACTTTAAAAATTGTTTTACTACTGACATTTCCAGAATATTTCAGTATAACATGCAATACATTTTAAACACACAACACTTTATTGTAGCAGATAACCTTCACGTATAACATTCAACTTAGAATTACACGAAAAATTTTTTTGTCTTAAAACAAATCAAATTTAAAATTAAATACTTTCTTGCCCAAATATAAAAATATCATTACTAATTATATTAAGCTTTAATTGGCCAAACCACAATTACATGCATTACCACAGACCAAAAACCATGTAATGGCATCAATTTTGCCCAAAGATCACACATGATGCCTAAAAAGGTTTTATATCCCAGGTACAAAATATCCTACTGTACTAAAGTCTAGAATTTCCTGGGAATCAATGGGCAACTAACCAATACACAGCCTCCACATGTTATGACTACTGAAACCTTTATATTACAGAAATAAAATTTAAAAGTTTTACCATTCTTCCCGCTGTGCCGTCGCTGCTTCAGAGTGTCGTGGGGAGGAGTTTGAATGGCTAGGGAATTAACAACCGGTACAGCAACCAATCAAAATTCTAGTTTTAGTTTTTGACATTGTTAGGGTTAAAAACTTTAATTCATTTACACTTCGGTTCAACAGTAGATAACTACAAAGGCAGCTGCTTTGTGACTTGAAAAATCAGAACAGAAAGCCCGCCCCAAACAGTAAGTTACACAATCATTTGGGTGCCTCTGTCCAAAGAACAGAATTCAGAAAAAAACCAAAATGTTAAAAGGCTTAAGTTTCCAAATACTTAACATATCCCTTTCTTAAACTAAGCTATATATAATTCCAGATAAATTAAGAAAAGCTCGTTTCCCATCCCACCTCCACTCTCCCAAAGCCAGCACAATCAGCAAAACAGCCCGACAAGAGTCTGCCTAGGCTGAGAATATTAAGTCCTATATTCCAAAGTGCTTATCTCTCCCCCCTCCAAAGCCTGTGCTTTTTCCTAATAAAGAGAATGTTTTCCAATATTGAGTTAAAGCGACACTTTATTGCTTTTACCTTCCAGCCAACACCTTTCTCCTTATTACAGCGAAAAAAATTACACACACACACACCCCAATTACAAAAAGTAAAGGAAGCGTTAACCCAACATCAGCGATCAGTAACGGGAATAAGAAAACCCAACCAAGAACCCCTGATTTAGTCCCTCCTGCTAACTCCTATATTCTGTTCCCGGCTCCCAAACGCTGCGTTCTAAAAAATTTTATGCAGCTTTAAATAACATATACAACGTATTCCAATCGGAGGAAAGAAGTTACTACTTAAAAACCTGCAAAAAGAATAAAAGCCATAGCACATTACAGAATTTGTTCATTTTATGAGAGAAGGCTGGTGGGCCTCCTGTAACTTAACTGGGTGAGAGCGGGAAGGAGAAATCAAGAGAGACCAAAAAAAGGATTCTGGGCACGGCGTGGGTTGTAAAAAATGAAAATTGCACAGAAAAAGTAAGGTAAGAGTACACTATCTGTACGAACAGTTGAGGAACCCAATAGCTGAGGGCGCGAAAAAGGTGCGCGGTTAGAATAACTCTGCGGGGTGGGGGAAGGGCGGTCAGCAAGTCGGAGGTAGAACAGCTCCAGTCAAGTGCAGGCTCCGCCGACAAGGAACTTGAGGAAAGCCCTTGGAGCAAAACCAACGTACCAACAGGCGATTCGGGGAATTTCACCAGGCCCAGTTGGTTCCGTAGGCTGGAAAGTGGGGAATATGCAAGCAAGCCGTTGTGCGATGGTGTACAGTAGAAAAACGAAAAGGCTGAGGCGAAACTTACTCAAAATACTGAAAAACATTCGGCCTGAAGCCAAGACGGGAGGAGCAGAGCTGGACAACCTACACGTTCCCCGAAGCATGTGCTTACAAAGAATGGCATCGTCTAGGGATGCTGCAGTGAGAAGCACCAAATAAACCTTAGTTATCCAGGCATAAAGGATTTTTGTGTCTGACTGCGATTTTATGCCCAGGACTTTAGGAAACTGGGGAAAGAGAAGACAGCGGGAAAAGAAAAAAGGTACCCCTCCACAGGCGGGAAAAAATCCTGGCGGCTAAGTCGGTGGGAGGAGACCCAAGGCGAGGGAGGGAAGAAGGGCGGGCCGGGGAGCAGCATGGTGACGGCTAAAGGTGGAAACGTGTGTGATGGGGGAGGGGGCGATTAGCAGGCAGGGGAAGAAGGAAATGAAACCCCGGGGGAGCCCGGAGG
>NW_020174692.1:391022-567152 GCF_003031525.2 Neophocaena asiaeorientalis asiaeorientalis
GGGGGATAGTTGGGCCTGACTATCCCGGGCCGCCCCTTACTCACCCTTCATCCTCCTCGTTCTTACTGGCATCGATCTTCGCCCCCTCCGACTCGGCGCTGCCTCCTTCGGTGCCTCCGGCCGCGGTTCCGCCCCCGGTCCCGGCTCCGCTTCCCGCCGCCGCCGCTGCCCCCTGCGCCGCCACCACCATGGCTCCCTCCTGTTCGCCCGCCGAGCCGCCTACCGCCGCTGTTGCTGCCGCCGCCGCCCCGTCCCCGCCAAACTGCTCCTCCGACATAGTGCTACTGCCTCCGCCGCCGCCGAGACTACACCCGCCGCTACCGCGAACCGAAACTAGCAGCAAAGTAATCCCCGCCGCTGCCGCGCGCCCGCTCTACCGCGCGAAGCACACAACAAGACAGAGAAGGCGCGCGTGGCTGCAAAGGCTCCTGCGCCTCTCCCCGGCCTGCCCCCCTTGCCTCCCACTCTCGCGCAGCGCGCACTCCCACTCTCGTCCGCCGCACTAAAAAAGAATAAGAAGCAACGGCAGCCGCTCTCGCCTCCTCCTCGCTTTAATGGCGCCGCCGCGGACCACCTAAAATGGCCGACGGAAGAACGGCGCGTCCCGGTCACGTGGCGCGCGAGCGCGCCCTTTGCACCTCCCCGCCCCCCTCTACCGCTAGTTTTTTTCCCCTTCCTCCTCGGTCCCGCCCTCTCGCTCCCTTTTATACCTTCCTCGCACGCGCTGCGCCGCACAGCGTGGGGCCTTTAAAGGGAACCGGAAATGGCGTTCTATAAGACGGCCGCGCGGAGACCATCGAGAACAAGGAGCGCTGTTTCGAAGGCGCGGCTAGAAGGGCCCCTTCGTCCGCCGCAGCTTTTCCGAGAGTTCCTGGTCGGCTCACCCCAATCCCCACCCCCACCCCCAGCAGCGGGCGGGAGCAGCGGCGTTGGGCAGGGGTGTGGTAGCACCTCCCGGAAGGCGGCCGTGCCTTGTGCGCCTGCGGATTTGGAGTGGGGGAGGGGAGGCGCACAACCGGCTGCTCCCTGCGTGTTAGCGGTGCCAGCCCGAGAAGAGAGGCTACGCTGAGGTGTCGGCCTTGTCCCACAGACTCCGGGGAACGCCTGGCTCGCGGTAGCCTGAGCGAGGCGCCGCGGCTGGCCGTGCGCGTGCACGGACTGCGGCAGCTCCTCCGGCCGCCGTAGTCGCCCGCGACCGGGTGACATTGAGGTTTCCCCGGCTGCAGCTGCCGCGTTTCCCAGACCCTGGCGGGCAGGCTGAGGCCGTTGATGATTAGGGCTGCTTTTCTTTTAAGAGTTGCTTTCCAAGTAAGACTTCTGCTTGCCTGCTTTTCTCTTGAAATTTTTCGTCAGAAGAAGCAGGTAACTTGCGTATTTTAAGGAACAGGGATTGTTTTGCATTGCTTGCTGTATTTGAGGATCCTGAAACCTACCACGATTCTTTGAAAATACTATAGTGAGTTAGGAAGGGTGCTAGATCAACCAAGAGTTCACTTAAGTTCATGTTTTTTAACTCTTGTACTAAATAGAATATCTAAATACTGCGAATCTTCTTTACAAGGTTTCTCAGTTTGTTGTGTTGTGGGTTAGGGGAGTTTTCTGTTGTTAAACACCGCTAGGGGTTTTGTGCAGGGTAACAGTCAAGTTCTTTAATAGACCTACTAGAAATCCCAGGCGCCTTGGCTGGAAACTGGATTATTCGGGCTTTGGGATTTGCTGCTTCCTGCAATTACATCTTGAAGAAAATCAAGTTTTTAGGTACTTCTTTAGTCAACAAATGATTATTTGCCTGTTTAGCGTGTGCCCAGGCACTGGGGAAACGAAGACTAGTGTGAAATATCGAAAAGAACTCTGCAGAGTTTAAATATTTGTTTTCCACTATGTAATTAAATGAATTTGTATTAACACTATCCAAAAATCTCAAAGGAAGACTGAAAACACAATTTTTTTAATTAGTCAAGTTAGCAGAATTTACATGACAGAATAATTAAAACCCAAGAATACAAATCAAATTCTGAAAACGTCTTAAAAATATAATCTTGCTGAACTCCTGTATTACGTAAGTCACACACAGGCAGTGCCAAGAATGTGTATCGCAGATAAAGTGGTAGTGACTTCAGGTATGTCTCCACCTGTCAAAATAGTAGCCAAGGGACTTCCCTGGCGGTCCATTGGTTAAGACTCCACCCTTCCACTGCAGGGGGCTCGGGGTTGGATCACTGTTGGGGGAACTAAGGTCCCTCATGCAGCGTGGAACGGCCCCCCTAAAAAAAGGAATAGTAGCCAAGAAGAAAGTGGGTATTGTGCTCAAACCAAATATTCCAACTTAGAGACAACTAAGAATAAACTCACTTGAAGGGGGTGCCTGTTGAATCTCTTCTGTCTTCAGAAGATAATTCTTTTGGGACTTCCCTGGTGGCGAAGTGGTTAACAATCCACCTGCCAATGCGGGGGACACGGGTTTGAGCCCTGGTCTGGGAGGATCCCACATGCCAGGGAGCAACTAAGCCTATGCGCCAGAACTACTGAGCCCGTGTGCCACAACTACTGAAGCCCATGCGCCTAGAGCCGCAACTAAAGTCTGCGTGCAGCAACGAAGACCCAATGCAGCCAAAAATAAATTTTTTAAAAAAAGCTTCTTTTGCTTTTTAAAAAAATTTTTAATTTAATTTTATTTTTTTATACAGTAGGTTCTTATTAGTTATCCATTTTATACATATTGGTGTACACATGTCAATCCCAATCTCCCAACTCATCCCACCACCACCACCACCACCACCACCCCCGCAACTTTTGCTTTTAAGACAGCTTTAGACATGCCTGTCTCATAGTAATAGACTTTCCCAAGAGGTTTATTTTAATTCACACGTAGCCCAGTAACTTAGGAACTTTCTTGGAGTTTATATTAAAAATTCCAGGAAACCTAGGAATGATTTTAAAGCTAACACCTTTATCATGTGTTATGTGAGTATGTATGATGCCTTATCACTCATATCCCTGCATATTATGGTCCAAATCTCTGCATCCTATGCGCCAACATCCACCCAACATTTGTCTGAGAACCCATTTAACTTCAACCCTAGTTCTTTTCACGTTCTTCATCTGCCTGGTAAACTATTCATCCTTCAAAACCCCAATTAAATGTTCCTACCTCTGTGAAGCCTTCCCAGACTCCCTGAGGCAGAATTAATCATAGATTCTCACAGTCTTTATCTTTACTTCTGTTTTTCTAAATATGTAATTTTACTAGACCATGAGTTCCTGGAGAGTAAAGTTAATGTGTTCTATATATCCTTCCCTCATGCACACATGTACACATACCCACACATAATAGACTAATTGCTGGTTGAATTAATGACAACTTGTTAGGTTTAGGATCTTTCAGGCAAACTAAGTATGCTTCCAGGGACTTAAAAGTCTCTTCCCACCATCCCACTTCATCTCTAGCATAAAAACACTTCCTCAGACCACTTGCTGGTGTGTGAAGTTCCTTAAGAGGGAGAACCAAACTTGTATTCCATAGTCATAGGTAAGAATTTACTGTTTAAGGGGCTGAGGATTGTATATTGGCACTATGTTAGACTGGCCCAAATCACTGCAGGGAGGTCATGTTCCCTCTCATTGTCCGTGACATCAGAAATTCCATGCTGCAGGAGGTTCCCTTTTCACTTAGAGAAGAGAAAGGCCCTATCACTGTGAAGTGTCAGATTTTACTTTAGCAAGTCTATCATAGAGTCAGTTATGCTTGACCACAGAGATGTCAATAGGGTGCTTTTAGCGTCAATTAAAGAAAACCTAGCTCAAAAAAGATTCAAACAATAAAAACATTTATCTCAATCCAGACCTACATATCCAACTGCCTGCTTAACTTCTCCACTTGGTTGTCCCACAGGCATCTCAAGCTTTAGATGTCCAAAACTGAACTGACCTTCCCTACAAATCAGCTTCTTTAGTCTTCCTCTTCTCCATAAATGACACCTCCACCCACCTGTGTGCTCCTGGCAAAAATCAGGGAATCCTTGATAGCACCCCACACCTTCACCCCCCATATCCAATCAGTCACTAAATCCTACCTCCAAAATATGTCTTCATTCATCCAGATGCTTCTTAGGACATAAATAGTGGGTTATTTCTAGTTAGATTTGTTTTCATTCAACCATGCAACACATGACACAGGTACATTTCTGGCACTGGGAATGTAACAGTGACCAAAGCAGACAGGTCTGATCTCATGGAGCTGACATTCTAGTGGAAGAGACAAACAATAGACGAAATAATGTAATATAAAGTAGTGATAGGAAGAAAAATTGGTAAGGTGCTAGAGATAGATAATGTGCTATTTTAGATACAGCGGTCAGAGAAGACCCTTGAAGGAGATGCCTTTCTGAGTAGAGCCCTGAAGGAGATGAAGGAGAAAGCCATACACATAGCTCAAGAAAGACTTTACAAGGCAAAGACAGGACTGTTCTTGGCACTTTCAGTGAATGATAGAGGCCAATGTGACTGAATAGAGTGAAGGCAAGAAAGCATAATAGATCATACCTGAGAGGTATACAGAAACCAGGTCCCCCAGGGCCTTGTAAGCTGCAGTTAGCACTTTGCTTTTATTATAGATGTGAGGAGAGGGGCTTCCCTGGTGGCGCAGTGGTTAAGAATCTGCCTGCCAATGCAGGGGACGTGGATTCAAGCCCTGGTCTGGGAAGATCCTACATGCCGCAGAGCAGCTAAGCCTGTGCACCACAACTACTGAGCCTGCGCTCTAGAGCCTACGAGCCACAGCTGCTGAGCCCGTGTGCCACAACTACTAAAGCCTGCGTCTAGAGCCTGTGCCCCGCAACAAGAGAAGCCATGACAATGAGAAGCCGCACACTGCAACTAGAGAAAGGCCACATGCAGCAACGAAGATCCAACGCAGCCAAAAATAAATAAATAAAACAAATAAATGTTTTTAATTAAAAAATAAAAATTTAAAAATAAATGTGATGAGAAACTATGGGAGGATTTTGAGCAGGGGAAGGATATGATCTGACTTAAACTTTAAGTGGCTGGAATAATCCAGATAATTATAATCTGGATTCGAATAATCCAGACCATTCTGGATGTTGTATGGACAGTGGACCATGGGAGGGTATCAGGAAGATGAGTCAGAAGGCCTTTGTCATGAAGCCTCTCATGGTTGATTTCTTCTGATGAGAGGCTAATCGCCAAATAAAGTGTTATTTATATGTGGTCACATGAGTGTATTTTTTCTAGAATGACATTTTCTACAAAGAAAAACATGCTCTGATGACAGCAAGGGATCATTAAAAATAAAACAAGAATTGGATTAATATTAATAATATTTCCAGTAGAGAATAAGACTAACATTATCGTTAAATTCAGTATTTTTTCCGTTTTTCCCTCCCCTTTTCTGAAGCTCTGGGATGACATTTTGGTTAACTGCTGCAGCTAGGGCTTATCCAGAGCCTTTTCATAATCCTGCCTCAGGCACTGCAATACAATATTTTGACTTGAACTGAGTTCTGGCATCTTGGATCCCCCAGACATCTCTTTTTTTCCCAGGGACCAAGGCTGAAGCCAAATAATATCAGGTTTTGTTTCATAATCAACCTGTAAGTTTCTTTTAACTGCTAATTTTATGGTTGTCCTGCTTAGTTTTTAGGAGCTACAGTTCAAGGGAGTAATTATTGAAAGAGAACATAATATTGAAAAGTTGGCGTTTTCAGATTAAGGAAAGCCTCAAAAAAAGTTTAGGAATGTGTTTCTTGTCCTGGGGCTATTTGGAGCGTTTCCTTTATTGCAGTGGCTCTGAGTTATTTGGTATTCCTCATCCGGTACAAGATGCTTGAGAATAATCACTTCCTTACACCAGGGCTGGGAGTTCTCAGGCACTCAGACTCAATACAGTTGCTCAAAAGTCACACTTTAAAAGTAGTGATACATAATCAACAGTCCATCTGGCCATAGTAGGAGGGGTTTATTCTATTTAACTTGTTCGTGTCCTTGATGTTTTGGCTTATACTATAGTAGACATTTGGGGGTGGAGCCAAACATTGGTTTTCCCTTCTCAGTCAACTAATCAGAGTGAACTCATCGCCCCTGGTCACATAGTTTGGTTTGGGAAAGGCACAGAGCCTAAATCAACCAATCACATTCAAGAAATTCTCTTTGACATCTGAGTGAAGAAATCCTCTCCTACCCACTGGTCTATCATAAGCTGAGAAGCATGTAGCTGAAGGAACCACTGGCAGCTGTTTTGCAACAAAAAATGCCTATGAAGATAGGAATCAAAGAGCAATGAAGAGTAACCGAGACATGGAAGACAGGATATCAGGTCCTGCTCACAATTTTTGAGCTACCAGATCAATTTCCACTACAGCTATCCCTACCTCTAGACTGTCTCATGATTCAGTACATGCCCTTTATCATTTAAGCACAGTTTGACTTGCCAGTTAATTTCTCAAAATCAGAAGTTTTCTAACTATGCTGAATTGTTGGTTGTCAACTTTGCGTTATTGCCACCCACATGTACCATCTCTCCATTGCAGAGGAGAAGCCAAGAACATTTCCCAGAATTCCCCTCCCTTTATGGTTCCAAGTTAGAGTTGCCAATGAGAGGTACTCACAGCATATAGGAAAGGCAGAGAAAAGAAGCTTTTCTTCTCAGGAGGTTGTAGCAGCTTCTTCCAGGAGACTGGCAGTTTCCAGATCCTCAGATCTCGCCACAAGCTCTCACTTTGCAGTTGTGGCAGCCAAACACAATGGCATCTCAAACTTCTGTGCACACTTCTGCTTTGCATTCAAGGTGACCATAAATGGCAGCTTCTCAGACTCCTCCACAAGCTCTGTCTTCTTATATTTCTCCATGAGTTTCGGCTTCTTCATCTGCTTCAATAATTCAAAGTCAATAGTGAGTGTTCTATAACCCTTTGGCTGCATCTCCCAGACCTGCATTCCTCCTTATTTAGCCCAATGAGACCTCTAGAACTGTAAAATAATAAATCTGTGTTGTTTTAAGCCTCTAGATTTGTAGTAATTTATTACAGCAGCAATAGGAATCTAGTCTATCTACTGTCTGGAGATTAGCCTCCCCTTGCCTGAAGAACCTGTAATGACCTATCCTGAAGTAGGTGTTTTGCAGAGGAATGTTGATTCTCCTCAAGACCCATACCTATCGCTTCTAATTTCATTGCTTCTAGACTAATAACTAGACTCAAATCCTGGAAGACGCCAATGGAACAAGTACATTGCATATTATTCCATGGTGATGACCACAGGTTAACAAATTTGGAAAGCTATTTGTAAAGATTGCTAAAACATTTCTCAAAGGGGATACAGTATCTGTTCAAGAGGACCAGAGTATAAAAGATTTTTTGGTCTGTTGATAGTTTAACTTTGTGGCTAACCAGCAGTCTAGATGACTTATAGCTCTATTTTGGGGGGCTCTTTTTTTTTTTTGGTGTTACACCATAGTTGTAAAATGATGATAACGATCCAGTAGAAAGACAAGAACTGGTGATGTAGAGTAGAAGTAGGATAATTGAAGAAGCCAAGTTCTTAAGTAGGTGAGAGAAGATGGGATCCAATGCACAAGGTTGAGTAGAGATGATTCATCTGTTGTATGGGAGGGAAGGAAGATTATATGAGTACAGATGTAGGTAAATCAATAAGTTTGGTGATAAACAGATAATTAGTTCTGATTCCTTCTATTTTTCTCAGCTGGTTAAGAAGTCTGTCACTAGCATAGAGAACAGACCGGTGGTTGCCAAGGGGAAGGGGGTTGAGAAAGCAGTGCAGTGGGAGGATGAGGTTAGCAGATGCAAGCTTTTATACAGAGAATGGAGAAACAACAAGGTCCTACTGTATAACACAGAGAACTATATTCAATATCCTATGATAAACCATAAAGGAAAAGAATATTAAAAAGGAATGTATATGTATAACTTAATCACTTTGCTGTACAGCAGTAATTACCACAACATTGTAAATCAACTATACTTCAATTTAAAAAATAAATAATAATTTATTTATTTAAAAAATAAATAATAAAATAAAATAGAAAAGAAGTCTTTCATTAGCAGAGAGTGTGGACAGGGGTGGAGGTAGAGAAGATTTAAGAATATTAAGGAAAGTGGAAACACAAATTCCCCAGGCCCAGGGAATCCAAGACTTTATTAAAAACTGTTGATCAGGACAGAGCCCACCTAGAGCCTTACTGGAAGCTACCAGAGATCTACTCATAAGATCTGAAAGCCACTCCCTCCAGAAACCTTAGGCAGGGTGTCACTGATTTATCTCCTGTGGGTGTGATCATATAACCAGTTATGATATACCTTCTTGTCTATTCGACCAACTCCTGTGTCTCCACCTTGATGCTGAGGACTCATGAGAAACCCAGGTAGTAAATACCTTTTGAGTTGTCTGCCAAGCCATGACTTCTTTCTCTGAACTCTCCCCTCAACCAAGAGTGGCCCCTTTGCAGCCAAATTTATATTCTATGACTCCACCCCTACCTCCATTGCCAAACCACAGCCAGGGTAGACACCTGACCCCAACTGATCAATTGGATTTCTCTCCTGGGAATTGAAATTGAATTTAAATTAGGATACTGGGTCTCTAAGCATTTGGTCAGAGGCCTAGAGCTAGGAGGAAATCTGATTGGAGGATTGAGCAGGCTTTTTGCACAATGTGGATCATAGAAGCTGAGAACATAAGTTTTGAGTGTGAAGGGGGGAGAGAGAGAAAGAATGAGCAGATGTATAGAAAGAACGAGAGACCAGAGGCCACGTGGTCCTGACAAGATGAAGATGGTATCTGCCTTGGTTCTTCATGACATACCCATCACTGAGTTCTGTCCTCAGCTGAACTTCTTCCCTTGGGTTATACGCAATGCACCTGTTCCCCGAGATTCACATTTTACCTGAGCAAATCTGAGTACATTTTTGTTACTGTAACCCAAAGAACCTTGATCAAGAGCAAAGATATCTCAAATGCTGGAATCAGGGTATACTGTGTTGATAGCATTTTGCTAACATAATTCTGTCAGAAAAAAAAAAATGAAAGAAAGGAAGTGACCTGAGGCTGAATGATTATTTAGTGACCACATGCAAATTCTTGGGAGAGGTGGAAAGAAAAAAGCAGTAGTCACTACATACAATCCAGCTGTAATTTTTTTAAAATCATTTCAAATAATCTTATTCAGGGATTTCCCTGGTGGTCCAATGGTTAAGACTCGGTGCTTCCACTGCAGAGGGAAAAAATATCTTATTCAATCTGAAAGGCAAAGAAAAAAATCACCCCTAAGACAACCTTCCAAATATAACCACTCTGAGCATTTTGATGTGTTTCATGTCAGGTTTTTTTCCCTTCTGTGTTTGCTTTTAAACAGTGAAATTGCATATCCTACTTTTTTCATCAGCTATTATGCCATACATATTTCCTATGCTGCTGCGTAATCTTCATAGCTAAAATTGTAATGGCTGCCTAATATTCTACTGAACAGATATACTGTAAAAATAACATCGCAGTGATTGTCTAGTGCTCTCCAGTTGGAAATTCCAAAAAGAAATTCCTAACTTTGTAAATATGGCTATTTTTATCATGAGAAAGAGGTTCTCTTTTGTAGGGTTGGAAATAATCAGACGTTACCATTTTGCATCCTCAAGATTAATGTTCACCTTTTTGGGGGTATCTATTCTGGGTCAATTACCCTTTGATGAATAATTCAGCCTCATAGAAAAGGGAACCCTCCTACACTGTTGGTGGGAATGTAAGTTGGTGCAGCCACTGTGGAAAATAGTATGAAGGTTCCTCAGAAAACTAAAAACTGAACTACTGTATGATCCAGCAATCCCACTCCTGGGCATATATCCAGACGAAACTATAATTCAAAAATATGCATGCACCCCTATGTTCATAGCAGCACTATTCACAATAGCCAAGACATGGAAACAACCTAAATGTCCATCAACAGATGAATAGATAAAGAAGATGTGGCACATATATACAGTGGAATGCTACTCAACCATAAAAAAAGAATGAATAATGTCATTTCCAGCAACATGGTTATAACTAGAGATTATCATACTAAGTGAAGTAAGTCAGAAAGACATATACCATATGATATCACATATGTGGAATCTAAAATATGACACAAATGAACCTACTTATGAAACAGAAACAAAATCAGGGACATTTGAATAGACTGGTGGTTGCCAAGGGGGAGGGGAGTGGGAGAAGGTAGGAGTGGGAGTTTGGGGTTAGCAGATGCAAACTGGTATATATAGAATGGATAAACAACAAGGTCCTAACATATAGCACAGGGAAATATATTCAGTATCCTGTGATAAACCATAATGGAAAAGAATATAAAAAAAGAATGTATACATGTGTATAACTGAGTCACTTTGCTGTACAGCAGAGATGGGCACAACACTGTACATCAACTACACTTCAATTAAGAAAAGAAAAAGAATGTATATGTATAACTGAGCCATTTTGCTGTACAGCAATAATTAACACAGTATTGTAATTCAACTATACTTCGGTAAAGAATAAATTAACAGAAAAAATAATTCAGGGGACGTCACTGGTGGTGGTCCAGTGACTAAGACTCCATGCTCCCAATGCAGGGGGCCTGGGTTCAACCCCTGGTCAGGGAACTAGATCTCACATGCTGCAACTAAGAGTTCGCATGCTGCAAATAATGATCCCACATGCCACAACTTAAAAGATCCTGCATGCCTCAACTAAGACCCGGTGCAGCCAAATAAATAAATATTTGTAAAAATAATAATAATTCAGCCTCATGGTTACCCTCATATGGGGAAGGTGTTATCCTTCATGGCAGCCATAAATGTTCAGGACATTGGAAAGGAAACGTCCCTTGTCCCCAAAATTGTACATTAATAGATTAATAAATTGGCATTTTGGTTTTTGCAGTGGCATCTTGTGTGTTTACAGTGGCAGAATCAGTACTTAGAGATCTGAGAACCAGACCTTGGTCTGTGGTGGGCATACTAAAGTACCGCCACCCTGTGGGCTCTTTTTGGGAGGCCTGCCAGCCCCCTTCATTCCCATCTCCATTTGCTGAGCTTTGGCCTTACTGACTATGGAAGACCTCAAACCTGAAACCTTCAAAAATCAGCCAGACAATTGCACAGTAATTGGCAGGAAGTAGCCAAGAAGAGAATAGAGTGATCTCATCTATACTCGTAGCTTCAAATACCACCTCATGATAATTTTAAGTCTTCGGATTTCTGTTCATTGATATTCTATGTCATTTCAAGTGCCTTCTGTCATATATAGATTTAGCGTTATCTGGAGTTCTTCCCCCCCCTCCTTCAACAAAGTCCTCTTGATCAGTTTGCCATATTTCTGGAAAAAAGTCTGTTTTCCCCTAGCCCTTTAGGGATGCACTCTATCCCTAGCCAAGATACTAGTTTTTATTGTCCAAAGATGTCATTCAGGAAACCAGATTCTATGCAGCTAAGCATCTACATACCATATCATTCTTCCTTTCTATTGACAATTTTCTATTGAAAACACTGTCCAGAATGCTGTTTTTACTCCTAAGTACTTCATCTTCTGGCCCAGCACTTCTGAATCCTTTAATGTACATCCTAGGTCTCTTCTGCAAGGGATGGATGACCTTTCCCACAAATTTATAAAAGCAGCTAGTGACTCTCAAGTTTGATGAGACAATAGACCATATATCACTTTCCAGCAAGGTACTCCAGGAAGACCACATACCTCTCCATGGGCCACAGCAGGGACCAAGGCTGCCTTTGCACTCTTCCTCAGGAAGTTGCCAAACATCATTCTGTTAACAAACACTTCATTGTGGCCTCTTGTTTGGCAAGCAGCCTGATAGGCCCAGCACAGGATCTAACCGTCTAACCACTCTTCTTTCTGGGTCTAGGAACCAATATCCTTACACTGTCTACTACTTGTGAAGCTTTTAAATTTTATTTTGTACTATATTCTTATTTTTACTTTAAAGTAGTATTAAAGTACACAAGTAATAAATGAATACAGTTTCACCCTAAACATCCAGACAAACCGCTAACCCACTCCCACTCTCTAAAAATAGACATACAAACTTTAGAGTGGTACCACCATTCTTGAATTTTGCCACTAAGATCTTCTGGTAGGTCCTCTCTTTAAACTCTGTTATTCTCCAGAATTTTCTCCTTGGTCCTCTTCTCTTCTTACTACAGATCCCTTCTTAGTGACTTCATCTACAGATGAGGTATACTCATAACTTCAAATACTATCTCACTTTGATAACTTTTTTTAATCAGTGTGATTTATAATCACTCAGTGCAGTGTATGATCCGTTACACAGTGGCCCGCAAGCTGCTAGGCAAACATCTAAATTGATCAAAAAAGAAATTTTATTTTTGAAAATTACTCACATCCTTCCACCTTTTTCAGTCTTCACTCTTCTTTACCTATACTGGGAAAGTTTCTTCAGTGACTTCTTGATCTCTCTACCAGAGAATGTTCTAGGGTATTTTGTAAATTTTCCCATAATCACAGCTCTGAAACCAGGTGATTGAATGTCCAAAATCGTGTAAAGAATTGAAAGCTGAAAGGCTGAATGTATAAGATAAATTTATTTACTTGCCACATCAGAGTAGTAGATTTTTTTAGATTCATGTCCTGTTTCAAATAACCTTTGCACAATGAGAACTGTAAAAGCAATTCCATCAAACTATTTTTCTTTATTTGAATTTTTATTGAGATAATTTTAGAGTCACATGCAATTGTAAGAAATAACATAGGGGCTTCTCTGGTGGCACAGTGGTTGAGAGTCCGCCTGCCGATGCAGGAGACGCGGGTTCGTGCCCCGGTCCGGGAGGATCCCACATGCGGAGCGGCTGGGCCCGTGAGCCATGGCCGCTGAGCCTGCGCGTCCGGAGCCTGTGCTCCGCAACGGGAGAGGCCACAACAGCGAGAGGTCCCCGTACCGCAAAAAGAAATAACATAGAAGGATCCCATGTACATTTCACCCATTTTCCTCCAATGGCAACATTTTACAAAACTACAATTTAAATCAGAACCAGGAAATTGACATGAATACAATCCACATATCTTCACACTTCCTCAGTTTTACTCTGTGTACGTCAGCAGTCCCCAACTTTTTTGGCACCAGGGACTGGTTTCGTGGAAGACAATTTTTCCACGGACGGGGGTGGGGGGACGGTTTCAGCATGATTCAAGCGCATTACATTTATTGTGCACTTTATTTCTATTGTTATTACATTGTAATAGATAATGAAATAATTACACAGCTCACCACAATGCAGAATCCAGTGGGAGCCCTGACCTTGTTTTCCTGCAACTAGATGGTCCCATCTGGGGATGATGGGAGACAGTAACACCTGAAGTGTGTTGCTTATGTCCACCCTACTCCGTAATCTCGTTTTGGTTGCTCTCACTACAGGAAACCCTGCTTCACAAGGAGAGGATGCTGGAAATGGAAGCAGGCTTTTCAGTGCTTTTGTGGCAATCTCTGGATATTCCTCCATGACTTTAAACCAGAACATATGGAGATTTGAAGTTGTCTCAAACATACTTTTAAGGCCACTGTCGTTTGCGATCTCAAACAGTTGATCCTCTTCTAGCACGGACAAAGTCGATTCACCTGTCTTATTCACAAATGGGTCCTGGGTCCATTCCTTCCCAGTTCGGGGGTCTTTTGTGGTTGGAGAGTAATGCTCAAACTGTTTTGAAAGCTGAGACAGGGGATCATTCACCAGCTGGGAGAAAGAAGGCCCTGGCTCAGTCTCTTTTAAAATCTCTGCCAATGTTTGAAACATGTCAAAATCCCCAGTGTTCACTCATCGCTCCCATAATTCCAGTTTGGCTTTGAATGCAGCCACTTTATCTGCAGATTTGAACATAGTTGTTGTTCTCCCCTGAAGTGACAGATTGAGTTCGTTGAAAGCTTGAATATGTCACACAAGTAAGCAAGTTTTGCAACCCATTCTGTGTCACTGAAATTTGCTGCCAGTGGTGACTGTTTTTTTGAAAGAAATCTCTGGAGCTCACAACTCAAAAACTCTGGCCAGTGGTCTACCTCTAGAAAGCCATCTCACTCTGTGTGTAAGAGAAGACGTGTGTGCTCTGCCTCCATCTCCTCACAGAGCTGCGCGAACAGACGTGAGTTAAGGGCATGTACTTTAATGGGGTTGATCATTTTAATTACATCCTGCAAAACGTTGTTAAGTTCAGGTGACATTTTTCAGCTAGCCAGCATTTCTCTATGGATGACAAAGTGCGTAGACTCACATTCTGAAGCAACCTCTTTGACCCGAGTAGTGAAACCAGAAAGTCGTCCAGTCGTGGCAGCCGCCCTGTCCATGCATATAACCAACACAAAATTAACAGTTCAGTTTTCCTGATACGTAATCATTCAAAGACTTGAATAGTTCTGCAGCTGTGGTGCTGGTTCACAACAAAAGTGCGCATAACATATCCTCATGCACATCCTCCTGAAAAATATATCGAAAAAAACCAAGCGTTGTTGCCTTGTTGTCAACATCGGTACTCGTCAACCTGGATTGTGTACCATGGTGACTCAGTAATCTTCTCTAACAATTGTGCCTCAATATCCTCTGCTATTTCATCAATTCATCCAGTTATGGAGCTAGCCGAAAGAGGAACGCGTGCCACGTTTTGAACTGCAGCCTCTCCTAAAGGTTCACGACAAATGTCCTTAGCAGCAGGCAGGGTTAACTCTTCACCAATAGTAAAGGGCTTCTTAGCTTTAGCAATGCAGTTAGCCACCAAGAATGATGCTCTCAGTGCAGACACATTTCATGAAGTGGTGGCCTTCAATAATTGCTTCTGTCCTTCGTGTTCACAGCTTTTTCTTTTGAAAAACTCCAAAGACTTGTCTTTTAATGCAGGGTGATTGGTCTCCATGTGGTGAAGCAGTTTTGAAGGTTTCATGGCTTCGTTGGATGGCCAGTCACCACATATTATACAAAGCAGGCTTGGAGAGTGTGAATCACCTGTTGCAATGAACCCGTAATTTAAGTAGGACTCTTGGTATTTTCTTTTAAACGCAGCTTTCTTTCTTTCTTTAGATTTTATTTATTTATTTATTTTTGGCTGCATTGGGTCCTTTGTTGCTGCACGTGGACTTTCTCTAGTTGCTGTTAGCAGGGTTTACTCTTCGTTGTGGTGTGCAGGCTTCTCATTGCGGTGGCTTCTCTTGCAGAGTGCGGGCTCTAGGCACACAGGCTTCAGTAGTTGTGGCTCATGGGCTCTAGAGGGCAGGCTCAGTAGTTGTGGTGCTCAGGCTTAGTTGCTCCATGGCATGTGGGATCTTCCCAGACCAGAGCTCAAACCTGTGTCCCCTGCGTTGGCAGGCGGATTCTTAACCACTGCACCACCAGGGAAGCCCCCTAAATGCAGCTTTCTTTTTGTTGGCAGTCTTAGTGTCTTCTGCTGTCTCATCATTGGGTCTTTCCCCCTTTTCAAAGAGGCTCTCCAACGATGTTTGTTTTTTACTCATCTTGGCTAGGGTGAGCTTGTGGGCTTACCAAAACTGTGACTGAGACAAGTGCACAGTTGGGGAAAGACGTGCAGACAGAACTGTAAATAAAATAATGGGCGGGCCATGCGCAGACTAAAATAAGTGTTGGATTCTGACTTAAAGCCTGCCACCAGATGCAGCTGTACAATTGAAGTACATCAACTCACTTGTCACTATAAAGCCTGCCACTAGATGCAGCTTAATTGTCACTTGCCACTCACTGATAGGGTTTTGATATGAGTCTGCAAGCAACTAATTTATTATGGTCTCTGTGCAGTCAAACCTCTCTGCTAATGATAATCTGTATTTGCAGCCACTCCCCAGTGCTAGCATCACCCCTCAGCTCCACCTCAGATCATCAGGCATTAGATTCTTATAAGGAGTGTGCAACCTAGATCCCTTGCATGCTGGGTTCACAGTAGGATTCACACTCCTATGAGAATCTAATGCCACCCCTGATGTGGCAGGAGGCGGAGCTCAGGCGGTAATGCGAGCAATGGGGAGCGGCTGTAAATACAGATGAAGCTTCACCCAGTCACTCGCTGCTCACCTCCTGCTGTGTGATCTGGTTCCTAACGGGCCATGGACAGGTACTGGTGGTGTACCTACCACCATGGTAAAGAGTTCCAGCACCTTGTGCTAATCCCTGACCCCCAAATCACTATGCTGTTCTCCATTTCTAAATTTTATCATTTCAAAAGATTACATAAAGGAATAACACTTTCTGTAACCTTTTGGGGTGGGTTATTTTTCACTCAGTATAATTCTCTGGAGTTCCATCCCCAGGTTGTGGCGTGTATCAGTAGCTTATTCCTTTTTATTTTTGCATGGTATCCCATGGTATGAATGGACGACAGTTTGTTTAAACCATTCAGCTGTTGAAGTACATCTGAGCAGTTTCCAGTTTGGGGCTATTACAAGTAAAGCTGCTATGAACATCCATGTACAGGTTCTTGTACAAACATAAATGTTCATCTCTTTAGAATAAATGCCCAAAAGTGTAATTGCTGGGTCGAACAGTACTTGCATGTTTTGTTTCATAAAAAACTGCCAAAAGGTTTTCAGGGTGGCTGTACCATTTTATATTCTCACCAACACTGTCTGATGATATACTTTTTCTGCATGCTCACCAGTATTTGATATTATCACTATTTGTTATTTCGGCCATTCTGATAGGTGTGTAGTGATATCTCATTGTGTTTTTAATTTGCATTTCCTGAGGATTAGTGATGTCATACAACTTTTCATGTGATTATTTGCCATCTGCATATTTCACCTGTTTCGGTGCAATGTCTATGCATGTTTACAGGGAAAATGCTCCTTGTGTTTTTCCTCTGCTCTACTACTACTACACTCACATTTAAACACTCCACTTCACAACAGTTCTGACACCAAGCCTAATGGAACAAAACTCTGTTTCCTCTTTTACTTACATTCACAGCACTTCTCTGACCAGAGGTGTGTGAGTTTTTCCTCAACACCAAGCGATCCTCAGATCCTCCTGACACCAGAAGGGTGTCCTACAATTTAACTCAATTCTGACACTGTCTACCTGGAGTTAGCTTCAAATCCACAGGTTAAGGGTTCAGACCCACAGGACTGCCGCCACCTCCTCCACTTCAGATGCCAACTACAAGTCCAGGTCTTTACCTGCTCTTCTGACCAACCGGCTGTAAATCAGAGTTTCCCACAACTCCCTCTTCAGGTTCCATTAATTTGCTAGGGCGGCTCACAGAACTCAGGATAACAGTTTACTTACTAGATCACCAGTTTATTATAAAAGGATACAGCTCAGGAAAACCAGATAGAAGAGATGTGTAGGACAATGTATGAGGGAAGGGGCACAGAGCTTCCATGCCCTCTCTGAATGTATCGCTCTCCCAGCGTCTCTATGTTTTCACCAACCCAGAAGCTCCCCAAACCTTGTCCTTTTGTGTTTTTATGGAGGCCTTCTCTTGTAGGCATGATGGATTAAATTATCAATAATTTATGATAAATTCAACCTCCAGCCCCTCTCCCCTCCTTGGAGATCAGGTGGTGGGCAAAAGTTCCAACCCTCTAATCACATGGTTGTTTCCCCTGACAACCAGCTCCCATCACGTGGTTATCTAGGGGCTTTCCCAAAATAATCACTTATTCACACAGGTGGGTAAAACTGAGTTTTTATGAATAATAAAAGTTACCTTTTCATTTCACCTTTATTTTTCTAAAGCTATTTCAGAAACTGAGGACAAAAATAGTAACTATTATAACAAAAGATGCCCCTATTACTCTAATCACTTAGGATATTATAAGGGTTTTGGGAATCATGTGTCAGAAAGGGACAAATATGTATTTAGTATTATAAACCACAATATCATGATGTCTTTTATGACATATTCTAATTAAAAATTTTTTTTTTTTTGGCCATGCCACGTGGCTTGCAGGACCTCAGTCCTGCAACCAGGGATTGAACTTGGGCCACGGCAGTGAAAGTGCAAAGTCCTAACCACTGGACCACCAGGGAACTCCCTAGTTATTTTTTATGAGTGAACTGTGTTCTTTATAGTCTTTATATATTCTAAGTACTAGTACTTTATCTTTTGTGTGGCTTGCAAATATTTTTGGATCCACTGGATCCTTCATACATGCTGTATGCTGTGTATGAAGATCAAAGACAGAAGTCTATGAAAAATTCACTCTGTAATCACAGATTTGGAGTGTCCCAAACCAACCCACCTCTCTCTCTCTCTCTCTCTCTCTCTCTCTCTTTCTCTCTCTCCCTCTTTCTCCCTCACACACACACATCACACTTTAACCGTCTCTCTTTTTGTATTTTTTATTATTTACATTAATATGGCTTTTCATAAAGTTTTCTAAATATAGACCCAAGTTTACCATTGTAAACTTGACACTTTATTCTGTTATGTCCTGCTTTTCTTGTCTGTCAATAGAAGAGCTGAAATAGCTGGCAAAATTTTTTTAAATATGTCTATTTCTGATTAAATTTATTTAAGTTTAGTATTGTTTGCTATTTTTCAAACAGTATCAGTAAAAGCATTGGGTTCTTTTTTTTTTTTTTTTTGGCCAAACCATGTGGCTTGTGAGATCTTAGTTCCACGACCAGGGACTGAACCCAGGCCCTGGCAGTGAAAGAAACGAGTCCTAACCACTGGACAGGCAGGGAATCCCCTAAAAGTACTGGGTTCTGAACTACCAATCAAAAGCACAGCTCTGCATATATATATATATTATATATATATATATATATAATATATATATACACATATATTTTGGCTGTACCACGCGGCTTACAGGATCATTTCCCCAACCAGGGACTGACCCCGGGCAGCGACAAGGAAAGCCCAGAATCCTAACCACTAGGCCACCAGGGAACTCCCATTTGCTTTTATATTTTTAATTTTCCTGGCCTTGTTTCCATCATCCGAAAAAATGAGGGTTGGAATAGTTTATTTCTGGAGTCTCTGAAGAGAAAAAAAATGTTTGGAATATCTATCAAATATGACTTGATAAGTTTATCTTATCAAAATCTTTTCTGTTAGGGAAAACCCCAAACAAAATGAATAGAAATCATGTGGCCCAGGAATTTCCTTGTTAGGTATCTGCCTTGTGTACTGAAATACAATTCAGAATTAGTGTTAGACTCCGTAGGTTAAAAGCACAAGCCCTAACAAGACTGCCTGCACTTCAGACAACAGATGCAAGTTCAAAGGTCCTCAGGCCACTCATTCTTCTGACTTACTGGATACAAACTCAGGAGTGCTCGGGGTCCAGAGCACGTGGGCTCTGTAGTTTCGGGCACACAGGCTCTCTTGTTAAGGTGTGCGAGCTCAATAGTTGTGGTGCGCAGGCTTAGTTGCCCTGTGGCACGTGGCATCTTAGTTCCCCGACCAGGGATTGAACCTGTGTACCCGCATTGGAAGGTGGATTATTTACCACTGGGCCACCAGGGAAGTCCCAACAAAATGATTTTTTTCTGGTCAATTCACCTTTAAGATTTCTCAGGAGAGCGGGGAAGAGGGAGGAGACAGAAGGAAAAAAAGTGAAAGGGAACCAGCTTTGACAAATATAAAATTATCATTGGAGAAAGCCTAATAATCTTTCTGCTGCAAGGAGAGGAAAAATATTTAGATTTACAAAAACCCATTTCAAAACACATGCACACATACACACACACACATGAATCCTTTTTTGCGGTATGCGGGCCTCTCACTGTTGTGGCCTCTCCCGTTGCGGAGCACAGGCTCCGGACGCGCAGGCTCAGCGGCCATGACTCATGGGCCCAGCCGCTCCACGGCATGTGGGATCTTCGCGGACTGGGGCACGAACCCCTGTCCCCTGCATCGGCAGGCAGACTCCCAACCACTGCGCCACCAGGGAAGCCCACGAATCCTTTTAACTGGTTTAAATAGTAACTCAGACTCTTGACAATTTTATCAAGTCACAGAATAAAACAGCCAATATTTATTAATCCCCTCAGAATGGAAATTAAGGATGTTTGAGGAGGGAGGGAGTTTTTCTTTAAACTAAATGATCTTTCACACAAATAAGATAGACAATCCCCTCAAGAGATTTTTGAGGGTTTTAAAATATTTATTTATTTATTGGGCTGGGCCAGATCTTAGTTGCTGCAGGTGGGATCCAGTTCCCTGACCAGGGATCGAACCTGAGCCTCCATGCATTGGGAGCACAGAGTCTTAACTACTGTGCCACCAGGGAAGTCCCAAGAGAGGGTTGTTTTTTCTTTTTCTTTTTCATTCTAAGGTGTCTCTAGAATGAACAATCTTGTTTATGTCAAAGTTCTTCAGAGTAGCCAGTACAATTCCAAACCATCTACTATGAAGCTATGTCAGGAAGTAGTGCAAGTTTATTAGCAGGCAACCCATGAGAAGTTGGCTGATAGTTGGTCAAAAATGAAAATAGCACTTAGAAGAGTTTTAGGTCCTAACCTTAAGGATTAGGTGCCCTGCCTACTTACTCAAGAAACCAGCAAGACTCTGAAGGCCAAAGACATAATAAAAGTCCAGATTCAGCACAAAAGCCACACAATTGAGAACAGAGAGGCCTCAGCAGGGGAAACTCAAGGGGTCTCAGATGTGCATATTGTTACTGAGTCGAGGTCCTGGTTCATGGCAGCAAAGACCTTAACCATACCTCGATGGCAATTATTTTAGCTCAATCAGCCAAAGACCATAAGGGACAAACCTGTATTCGAACACACATGTTGAAACAAGAGGGACTGCACACTGGAGAAACTATGGGGTGTCTCACTAAACAAAGGAAAAGATAAGAGTTACAGGATTGGAGGGAATGCTGACATGTAGGTGAAATTTAAATGAAATTCAAATGTTTTAATAGGATCAAAACAAAGAATTGTTGAATGTAAAGGTGGCAACATCAGATCCGGCCTGCCAAATTGAACAGGCTCTTGTTTCCTTGGAAACTACAAAGTTGTTTTCTTTGTTTTTTTAAAATTTTTTGGCTATGTTGGGTCTTTGTTGCTGCGCGTGGGGTTTCTCTAGTTGCGGCGAGCGGGGGCTACTCTTTATTGCGGTGCGCGGGCTTCTCATTGCTGTGACTTCTCTCGTGGAGCACGGGCTCTAGGCACGCGGGCTTCAGTAGTTGTGGTGCTCGGGCTTAGTTGCTCCACGGCATGTGGGATCTTCCCGGACCAGGGATCGAAACTGTGTCCCCTGCATTGGCAAGCAGATTCTCTTTTTTTTTTGAAATAATTTTTATTTGTATTGAGTCTTTTCCCCATTTCAATAACTGGCAAGCGGATTCTTAACCACTGCACCACCAGGGACTCATTCAGTCATTCATTTATTCATTTTTCAAATATCTGTTGAGGCATAAATATGTACTTGGCACAATTTAAACTCTGGTGAACCAAAATATCAATAGAACATGGCTCCTACCTTTGAGGGGCTCATGGTCCAGTGAGAGAGGCAGACACCTTAAGAATATTTATATTAATGTAATCCTTATGTGGAGGATGCTATTGGAACACAGAGAACCAAGTCCCTACCCCTGCCTGGAGAGGCCTGGGAAGACTCCACAGAGAAGCTGATGTGTGAGCTCTGTCTGGAGGAAAGACTGGTGGACTCCAGGGAGATAAGGGAGGGAGCAGTTTTCCAGGCAGAAGGGACAGCATGTACAATGAGAGGGCTCCCTGTGTTCAAGGAATTGCAAACAGTTTGGTGTTGACAGGGAGAGGGTGGGGATGACACTTGGAAAGGCTGGCTGGGTCAAGACAACCAGGAGGGGTCGTGGTTTCGTTGAACACTACTTCCAAAAGTTAGTCTCTGGCTTTCTTCCTGGTGACCAAACTCCACCTTCTAGCTCTACCTTGGTTTGTTTGTTTATTAACCCCGTTCCCACATTTGCCTTTTGAGAACTCTAATGTGGCCAAATCACTCCTCACTTCAGACACCAGCTCCTTCTTTCCTAAACCTCTGCCAGCTGTCTCCAGCCATTTCTCCTGACTGAAGCTAAACCAGCTTTCCCAGGTGCAGAATCTTAGATTCTCAGGAACTGAAGAAATTTTTAAGATTATTAGACCGGTGGTCTTGTTAATCTTTTTTTTTTTTATATTAACAGACATGATGGATGATTTTCTCCTGCAAAACATACTTCCAAGGGTGTACTTGTGCTGAAACCCTGTTCCTCTCTTTCCAATTCAACTAACGTTAATGGAATGCTAGTAATTGAAAGTGACATTGGGACTTCCCCGGTGGCACAGTGCGTAAAAAATCTGACTGCTAATGAAGGGGACACGGGTTCGAGCCCTGGTCTGGGAAGATCCCACATGCCGCGGAGCAACTAAGCTCGTGCGCCACAACTACTGAGCTCTGCGCTCTAGAGCCCAAGAGCCACAACTACTGAAGCCCGCTTGCCTAGAGCCCGTGCACCGAAACAAAGAGAAGCCACTGCAATGAGAAGCCCGCGCAGCGCAACGAAGAGTAGCCCCCGCTCGCCGCAACTAGAGAAAGCCCGTGTGCAGCAACGAAGACTCAACGCATCCAAAGATAAATAAATAAATTCATTAAAAAAAAAAAAGAAAGTGACATAATTTTTTTTTTTTTTGCGGTACGCGGGCCTCTCACTGCCGCGGCCTCTCCCGTTGCGGAGCACAGGCTCCGGAGGTGCAGGCTCAGCGGCCATGGCTCACGGGCCCAGCCACTCCGCGGCATGTGGGATCTTCCCAGACCGCGGCACGAACCCATGTCCCCTGCATGGGCAGGCGGACTCGCAACCACCGCGCCACCAGGGAAGCCCAAGAAAGTGACATTATTATAGGACTAACATTGACGCTGCAAACATTGGTCCTGCTTAAACCACATGTAACAAGTTCCCTGTGACTGATTTTGGATATCTGATCTCAACCAAAGCTTGACTTCTCTTATAACACACCTGAACCTCAGCTTGAATATTCCTGATGATGTAAATCTCATCTCTCATGAGCAATCATTCAATCGTGGACAGCTCCAAATATCAGACAATTCTTTCTTAAACAGAGTAGAATTTCCCTTTCCATGATTTTATTTGTCCCAGTCCCACTCTTTGGTAACATAGGATAAATATAATCATGCCTCCATATAACAGTCCTTTAAATATCTAAAGATGATTACCCTAGTTCCAATAACAGTTTTCTTTCTCTACTTTAAATATTCCATAGGCATGGTTTCCATTCTCGGGGGACTAAATGGATCATTTCAATTATTGGGGTAGACAAAGCTTAAACTGGATTAGATACTTAATAATTTTCTTTTCCACTAAATAAGAGGAAGGTCAGAAGAGTTTTAGGTTGAAAAAACACTTGTGTTGTACCCTACAAGGTTATTTTATTCGTGGGTAATTGGCCAAAACTTCACTGTAAATCAGTGGGGTAACAAATGCATTATGGTACAGCCTTACGATAATTTATTATGTAGCCATGAATAAAATCTTGTTTTGGAAAAACAAAATCACAGAATCCCAGAATGTCAAGATGGACTAGAATGCTGTATTTCCACTGAATAAAAGGTCTAGTGTGAGAGGAAAACAAAAACCAGAAAAACTTCTGTTTTTTTCCCTGTACATCTGAATTGTGGTAGGAAATAAATTTTTGAACTTATTCCACAAAATTGTCATCAGGAAATAAAGACAAAAGGAAAAAATTAACAAATAAAAATAATATTTTCTAACCCATTCATCCCTTCCCCCCACACACACATCTAATATGAAATTGAGTACTTTTTATACTGCTGTTCTGAGATTAGTAAATTTTTATCATGTTTTTATCAATAAAATATTCTAATAGAATGATACTCTGATGAATTATCCATTTTTTTCTATAGCTAAATATGAAGTAAATTTAAATCTTTGCTTAATTCTATATGGAGAGCAGTAAAGCCATTTTCAATGTTTTTCATTTTATTTTTATTTCTCTGAAATCAATTAATTTGATCAGAATCAATTCTTTGTTTTGAAGATTTGGTCACATTTTGCCCATATCTAATTTTACCATTGAAGATTTTGCCACTATAATTTCTTTTCTTTTTTCTTTTGGCTGCGCTGCACGTGGGATCTTATTTCCCCTACCAGGGATTGAACCCCGGCCCTTGGCAATGAAAGCATGGAGTCCTAACCACTGGACCACCAGGAAATTCCCTATAATTTCTTTTTATGACCATAATTGCTACCAAATCAAATTTTTCCATTTCTAATTTTGCATATCTAAATTTTGTCAAAAAGATTTCATTCTTTGATTTTTAGTTAATAAATGTTTTTCTTTTATCAACTGAAAGTTTTGTTTTGTACTTCATTATTTGTTTTCCTATTTTGAATTTTTAAGTCTATTTTCTATGTGTCAACATTCTTATTAATACAGATTTCAACCTGATAAAGTCTGAACGAAGCATGTAAAATATTTCCGTTTAGAATTGGTTAAATCAGAGAAACATTTTTTTTTTTTTACGGTGTGCGGGCCTCTCACTGCCGTGGCCTCTCCCGTTGCGGAGCACAGGCTCCAGACGCGCAGGCCCGGTGGCCATGGCGCACGGACCAAGCCGCTCCGCGGCATGTGGGATCCTCCCCGACCGGGGCACAAACCCATGTCCCCTGCATCTGCAGGCGGACTCTCAACCACTGCGCCACCAGGGAAGCCCAGAGAAAATTTTTAATTAATTTTGAATATATACCCTCAAAAATAAATATTCACTTAATGTGGCCTTATCTGTTTATGATATCAAAAGGTAGGTTTTATTCTCCCAAAATAAATGTTCTAAGATAAATTCAAGATTCCTTTGAATAAAAAAAAAAATACACCTTCTAAAACAGTGAGCTTATAAAATAGTGCAGTGGATTGCTAGGCATACTTAGTGTAACAGGAAAGTATGTTCACCGAGAAAGAAATTTGAAAAATGACTATAAGCCTTTATGGAAAATTGTAACAAGGCCTTTACTTCATTTACTTTTAGCTATGTCATAAATACTGGAAGATAAATTGGACAGTTTGTGACGAAAGTTAGAAAATTTTTTCCATAAAACGAACTTAGGAATCTTTCCTTTTGGCTCTATGCTCCAATCCACCTTCACTGTGTTAAAGAGATAGCGAGTTCTTCCCGATTTTTGGTTCAAGTGAGTGGTTTCCGAATTGACTGGACTCTCAAGGTAGGGAGTTCCTGCTCAGGGTTTCCCAGTCACCAGGTCTGTGACTTGTCCAACTTTGAAAATGATCGCAGCCAGTTCATGTTTCACGGGCTGTGTCCGTGGGACAGGTAAAGCTGTGAGAAGCACAGTATTTCCAGCTGTGCACTGCTGAAGAGCATCGTAAGGTAGGTTTTTCACTTATTAAAATGCTTTAACAACTAGGGATCCAGAACAAGCCTGGTTACTCTCGCTTTAGCAGGTACTTGAATTGCTGTCGCAATCACCTTCCCCACGACCCATCTGGCATGGATGGATGAATGAGCTATTGACGTTATGTGGCTTTGGTCACCTGGAGGTCTCCCATGCCGCGGCGCTTCGGCCCTGGAATCCACCCCCTGTGGCAGCAGAGCGGGGTCAGCAGTCACCTCAGGGCTCCACTGTCCGTAAGCTTTCTTAAGTCAATATTTAAAGTTTTCCATGCTATAAAAAGAGATGCGATTTTTAAAAAATAAAAAGTGTATCACTAATTTTATCCTGTGCAGGCTTTTTGTTTTTTGTTTTTTCCCCTCTGGCCGCTTAGTGAAAGGGCACAGTCCTAACCACTGGATCACCAGAGGATTCCCTATCATGTTCAGTTTTAGGTGAAATCAATTTTGATGTCATTCTTATCAGTAAAATTCATTTTGAATTTGGTAAAAGACTGATAATTTATGTTCTTTCTTAGAAAATGCATGAGAAAATTATGAGGATAACTTTTTATCATTCAGGATTCTCCCCATTGGACTAGATGGTTTAACATTTGGCGAATCTAATATTTCCACATACTTAGGTCAGTTTCTATGCGATGTAATAACTGTCTGCCCTATGGCTAATGCAAAGAATAAATAGTGGTATATGAGAATATTCTGAATGGCCAAAATGACAGTCAAAATATCCTTCTTCAGTAAAAAACTGATAAGGTAAATAATCATATTTCTTTTGCATTTTGGGAAATAACTAGTTCAGTCATATTAAAATGTAAAGAAAACAAACTAAAAGAACTTAAGCTACCATTACATATCTCTTAAACTAGAAAAAAAAAGTAAACACCAATGTTGGCAAATGAAACAAAAATATTGACTAGTACAATGATGTTGTAAATAGCCCTGTAGATTATTCAGTCTTTTTGGAGAGCAATATAACAATAGGGGGCTTCCCTGGTGGCGCAGTGGTTAAGAATCCGCCTGCCAGTGCAGGGGACATGGGTTCGAGCCCTGGTTCTGGAAGATCCCACATGCTGCGGAGCAACTAAGCCCCGTGCACCACAACTACTGAGCCTGCGCTCTGAAGCCCGCGAGCCACAACTACTGAAGCCCTCGCGCCTAGAGCCTGAGCTCCGCAACAAGAGAAGCCATGGCAATGAAGAGCAGCCCCCGCTCGCCGCAACTAAAGAAATCCCGCACCCAGCAACGAAGACTCAACGCAGCCAAAAATAAAAATAAATTAAATAAGTAAAATTTTAAAATAAGACAATAGGTATAAAATTATACTACTTTGAGAAATGTATAAGAATTACTCCAATCCAAAGGAATAAAGAATATTTACAAAGATATTTATGCTCTCCTTCATAACAAAAAAAATCTGAAAACCACAAATCCTAATCATGATTTTTCTTTCAACCATGTTTTAAAATTGGAGTATAATTAATTTACAGTGTTGTGTTAGTTTCGGGTGTACAGCTAAATGATTCAGATATGTATATACTTTTTCAGATTCTTTTCCATTATAGGTTATTACAAGATATTGAATATAGTTCCCTGTGCTATACAGTAGGTCTTTGTTGTTTATCTGTTTTATGTATAGTGTGTATATGTTAATCCCAAACTCCTAATTTATGCGCCCCGCCCAACTATCCTCTTTGGTAACCATAAGTTTGTTTTCTATGTCTGTGAGTCTATTTCTGTTTTGTGAATTTATAAAAATTAATTTTTTCGTAGCCAACATTCATTTACACTTTCCGACATCTACAGTTTTTTTTTTTTTCTTCATTCCTTTTTGTATCTCAGGCCTTTTTCCTCTAGGATCTATATTTACTATTGGCTTTAGAATCTCCTTTAGTGAAAGCTTCCTCATGATGAAGTGTTTTATTTTTTAATTAATTAATTAATTTTTGGCTGCATTGTGTCTTCCTTGCTGTGCCCGGGCTTTATCTAGTTGTGGCGAGTGGGGACTATTCTGTTGTGGTGCGCGGGCTTCTCATTGCGGTGGCTTCACTTGCTGCGGAGCACGGGCTCTAGGCGTGCAGGCTTCAGTAGTTGTGGCACTTGGGCTCAGTAGTTGTGGCTTACGGGCTCTAGAGTGAAGGCTCAGTAGTTGTGGTGCATGGGCTTAGTTGCTCTGCGGAATGTGAGATTTTCCCGGACCAGGGCTCGAACCTGTGTCCCCTACATTGGCAGACAGATTCTTAACCACTGCACCACCACGGAAGATCCGATGATGAAGTGTTAATATTTTTTTCTTTCAGAAAATATTTTTATTTCACCTCCAATCTTGAAAAATTTTTGGCTGATAGAGAATTCTCAGTTGTGGTTCTTTTCTTTTAGCATTTTTTAATATACCATTCCACTATTGGCTGGCTTCCATTGTTTCTTTTTTTAAAAAAAATTTATTTGTTTTATTTATTTATTTTTGGCTGCGTTGGGTCTTCGTTGCTACATGTGGTCTTCCTCTAGTTGCCGCGAGCGGGGGCTACTCTTCGTTGCGGTGCACAGGCTTCTCATTGCAGTGGCTTCTCTTGTTGCGGAGCATGGGCTCTAGGCACATGGGCTCAGTAGCTGTGGCTCTCGGGCTCTAGAGCGCAGGCTCAGTAGTTGTGGCACACGGACTTAGTTGCTCCGCGGCATGTAGGATCTTCCCCGACCAGGGCTCAAACCCATGTCGTGGCAGATTCTTAACTACTGCACCGCCGGGGAAGCCCACTTCCATTGTTTCTATTCAGAAGTCAGCAATAAGCCTTACTACACCTTTGGAAATAATGTTTCTCTCCCCAGCTGCCTGTTATCTTACTCTCTTATTAGTTATTTTTCATACTTTTAAGTGGAAATTTACAGCATACACTAAATTAGAAATAATCATATTATGAACTCATGTACCTACTACCCAATTAAAAAATTATCAGTGTCATTCCAAACTTGTTTTATTCTACCTCTTTCTTTTTATGCTGTAAATACCATATACCATATCATTTTCGCATAAATATTTTTGTATGTATCTCTAACAGGTAAGAACTTTCTTTAAAAGATAACTAAATACCATTGTGATGTCCATGTTTAAATTTCCCTTAACGTGTTTAAAAACTGTCTTGTCAGAGTTGATAGTTCAAATCTGTTTTCAATAAAGGTGTATACTTTGTATTGGATTAATGTACCTTTTTTTAGTCACAACTTTTTATTTTTTAGTCACAACTTTAAAGAGATATAATTCACATAACATAAAATTTATTTTTTAAATGTACAATTTAGTGGTTTGTAGTAAGTTTACAGAGCTGTGTAGTCATCACCACTTTAGAATTTTTTCTTCAAAAAAGGAATCCCATACACATCAGCAGTCATTTCCTACTGTGTCTTCTTCTAGCCCCTGGGCAAGTATTATTCTATTTTCTGTCTTTATGGATTTACATATTTTGGACATTTCATATAACTGGGCATATAATGTCATATAACTGGGCATATAATATCATACAGCATTTTCATATATAGTATTTATATAACATGTGACCTTTTGTGTCTAGCTACTTTCACTTGGCATGTTTTCAAATATCATCCATGTTGTATTATGTGTCAGTACTTTATTATTTTTGTGACTAAATAATATTCTATTGCACAAATATACACCATTTTGTTTATCCATTCATCAGTTGTTGAACATTTGGATTGTTTCCATTTTTCAGCTATTATAAATAATGTTGCTATGAATATTTGTGTACAAGTTTTTGTGTGGACATGTTTTCATTTTTCTTGGTATTTACCTAAGAGTAAAATTGCTGGGTCATAAGGTAACTCTATGTTTAACTTTTTGAGGAAATGTCACATTGTTTCCTAAAGTGGCACCACAATTTTACATTCCAACCAGCAAAGTATGAGGATTGATTTCTCCACATTCTCACCAAAACTTGTTATTGTCTGTCTTTTTGATTTGGCCATACTAGTATGTTCAAAGCAGTATCTCATTGCATTTTTGATATTTGCATTTCCCTAATGACCACTGATATTCAGCATCTTTTCATGTACTTTTTTTTTTTTTTTTTGGCCACTTTGGGTGACTTGCGGGATCTTAGTTCCCTGACCAGGGATTGAACCCAGGCCCTTGGCAATGGTTGCATGGAGTCCTAACCACTGGACCACCAGGGAATTCCCTCATGTACCTTTCGACCATTTGTATATCTTTTTTGGAGAAATGTCTATTTGGATTCTTTGCCCATTTTATAATTTGTCTTTTTGTGTCTTTTTTTTTTCTTAGTTGTGTTTCTTTTATATTCTAGTTACAAGTCGTTCATCAGATATGTGCTTTCCAATATTTTCTCCCATTCTGTGGATTGTCTTCACTTACTTGATGGTGTACTTCGAAGCACAAATGTTTTTAATTTTGATGAAATCCAATTTATCTGGTTTTTTTTGTTTTTTTTTTTTGCACTTGTGCTTTTGGAAAACATTGCCTAATCCAAGATGGCCAAGATTTACTCCAATGCTTCTATATTTTCTTCTAAGAATTTTAGTTTTAGCTATTACATTTAGATCTTTCACCATTTGCATATTTGCACACAATTTTTGTATATGTTATAAAGTAGGTGTCCAACTTCATTTTTTTGCATGTAGATATCAAATTGTCCCGATACTGTTTGTTGAAAATTCTACTCTTTCCCCATTGCATTGTGTTGGCAACCTTATCAAAACTCAATTGATCATAAATTTAATAATTTATTTCTGGACACTCAACTCTATTCCATGGATCTATGTCTATCTTTATGCCAGTACAACACTGCCCTGATTACTGCAGCTTGTAGGAAATTTTGAAATCAGGAAGTATGAATCCTCCAACTTTCTTCTTTTTTCCCCAAGATAGTTGGGCTATTCTGGGTCCCTTAAATTTCCATAAAATTTTTAAGCTCAGCTTGCCAATATCTGCAAAATGTCCAGCTGAAATTTTGATAGTGATTACATTAAATGTCTAGATCAGTTTGGAGACTACTGCCATTTTAATGATATTAAGCCAAATCCATGTACGTGGACTATATTTCCATTTATTTAAGTCTTCTTTCATTACTTTTATCAATGTCTTATAGTTAGCTATTTACAAATCTTACATTTCTTTTGTTAAATTTATTCCTATTTCATTCTGTTTTGATGCTATTGCAAAAAGAATGTTGTCTTAATTTCAGCTTTGGATTGTTCATTGCTAGTGAATAGAAATAAAACTGATTTTTGTACATTGATCTTGTATCCTGCCACCCTGCTGAACTAATTCATTCTAATATTTTTGTGGATTTTCCATATACAAGGTCATGTCATCTGCAAATATAGTTTTATTGATACTTTTTCCTTTTCAACCCGGATAAATTTTACTTCTCTTTCTTGCCTAGCTGGCCTGGCTAGAATCTTCAATACTAGATTGAATAGGAGTAATAAGAGCTGACATCCTTGTCTAGTACTTCATCTCAGGTGGAAAGCATTCAGTCTCTTACCATTAGTATGATATTAGCTATGGGGTGTTTTAGACAGTCTATCAGGTTGAGGAGGTTCCCCTCTAAATTAACCTGCTTAGGCTGCCATAACAAAATATTATAGACTTGGTGGTTTAAACATTAGGCATTTAGGGACTTCCCTGGTGGTCCAGTGGGTAAGACTGTGTGCCTCTGATGTAGGGGGCCCGGGTTAGATCCCTGGTCAGGGAACTAGATCCTGCATGCATTCTGCAACTAAGAGTCCACATGCCATAACTAAGAAGTCTGCATGCCACAACTAAAAGATCTTGTATGCTGCAACGAAGTTCTTGTGTGCCCCAACTAAGATGTGGTGCAGCCAAAATAAATAAATAAATATTAAAAATATAAACAATAGGCATTTATTTTCTCATATTTCTGGAGGCTAGAAACCTAAGATCAAGGTGCCAGCAGGATTGAGTTCTGGTGAGGCCTCTTTTCCTGGCTTGCAGGTGACCTCCTTCTTGCTGTGTCCTGACATGGCCATTTCTGTGTTTGTGTGTGTGTGTGTGTGTGTGTGTGTGTATGTGCATTTAGAGGGAGGGAGAGATTGATCTCTGGTGTCTCTTCCTTTTCTTATAAAGACATTAGATTAGGGTACTACCCTATTACTTCATTTAACATTAGTTATCTCCTTAAAGGTCCTATTTCCAAATACAGTCACATTGGGTGTTAGGGCTTCAACATGAAAATTTTTTGGTGGGAGGAGGGGACAAAATTTAGTCCATAACACCTGCTATTCCTAGTTTGTTTAATTTTTTTAATCATGAAAGTGTATTGGATTTTGTCAAGTGCTTTTTCTGGTGCACTGAGGTTATTATCTAGTTTTTGTTCTTTTGTATGTTAATATGGTGCATTACATTGGAGTTGATTTTTAGCTGTTAAACCAACCTTACATTCCTGGGATAAATCTCACTTAGTCATCATGTATAATCCTTTTTACATGTTACTGGGTTCTGTTTCCTAGGGTTTTGACTTTTTTTTTCTTTTCTTTTTGAAAGAATGTGTGTGGGGAATTCCCTGGCATTCCAGTGGTTAGGACTCCATGCTCTCACTGCTGAGGGCCCAGATTCAATCCCTGGTCAGGAAACTAAGATCCCACAAGCTGCATGGTGTGGCCAAAAAATGAACAAACAAACAAAACAAACAAAAAACCCCATAAAATAAAGAATGTGTGTGTATATATTTATAAGAATTATTGGTCTGTAGTTTTCTTGTTATATCTTTGTCAGGTTTTGATATCAGGGTAATATTGGCCTCACAGAATGAGTTAGAACGTGTTCCCTTCTCTTTTATTTTCTGGAAGATTTTGTGAAGGATTAGTGTTAATTCTTTAAATGTTTGGTAAAATTCACCAGTGAAGCCTATAATTCTAGGGTTTTCTTCATGGAAAGTTGTTTTTTGTTTGTTTGTTTGCGGTATGCGGGCCTCTCACTGCCGTGGCCTCTCCCGTTGCGGAGCACAGGCTCCGGACGCGCAGGCTCAGCGGCCATGGCGCACGGGCCCAGCCGCTCCGCGGCACGTGGGATCCTCCCGGACCGGAGCACGAACCTGCGTCCCCTGCATCGACAGGCGGACTCTCAACCACTGCGCCACCAGGGAAGCCCTGTTTTTTTAAATTATTAATTCAATGGCTTTACTTGTTCAGTTTTTCTATTTCTTCTTGAGGTGGTTTCAGTAGTTTTTGTCTTTCTAGGAATTTGCCTATTTCAACTAGGTTATGTAATTTGTTCATTGTACTCCCTCCTTGGGAAGTTACAATGTCACAAAGCTTAATGTTCTGAGATTCAGTCATTAAAAAAAAAAAAGCTCCTTGGACTGTTGCAAAACTTTATTTCCAATGTTATGAAAAAGTTGATTTTGACAGTTTTTTTTGCCATTGTTCTCATTCCTTTTATGGAGTAGTGAAATTTTGGATGTCCTCACTCTGCTATTCTGGCACTTATTCTGATTAATTCATCTATTATATATCCATTCCTCACTCTCTTGAGGTTTTTTTTTTTTTTTGTGCTAAAAATGAATTTAATAAAGACTATTTTAGTACCTTAGCCTCTCCAGGAGAAAGCCACACTTGGGAACTTTCATCCAGGAACCATTTCCAAAATCACACCACAAAGCTGGCTCCATAAAGCCACCGTGTTTCTACTGCTGCTGCTCCTGCTATCCACAGATCCTGCTGCTTTCAACACTGACATCATCAATGCTAGATACTGGATGCTGCCGCTAGAACATCACTGCTCCTTTGGAAAAGTAGCTACCACCATGGCTGCCACCTGCCCTAGCATTGATTCCACTAAATCAATTTGATTCACTAGTGTTTGTCTCAAAGTCTAATGTAGGAGAATTCTGACTGATAGAGCTGTGGTCATATATCTGTGCTCTGGCTGTAAGAAAGGCTGGGTAAGTTGATTTTTTAAATATTATGTTGGGTGGTACTCTTTGCTTCTTACCAAGACTCGTATGATGGGAATTCCCCAAACATGGAATGGTAGTCTCCATTTTCCATAAAATACTTGCTATGTCATAAAGAAAGAAAGAATAGTGATTTGCACTTTAAATGCTTGCTTACCATAATACATGTTGCTTACCATAAGTCTTTTAATCTTAAACCACCTCCACTCCCCACTTATTTCATGTCACCTATTTTTTGAAGAAGTGGGACATTCTAATAGTTGAATTTTCCACATTCTAGATTTGACTTGTTGCATCCTCATGGTAGTTTAACATATGCCTCTATTTCTTGTATTTCCTGCTTACTTGTGGTTGGATATCTAGATTTAGCTCCTTTTAAGATTTTGTCTTTGTGGTTGAATATTTAGGTTTCACCATGATGTATCTTTGTAAAGATTTCTCTGTATTTTTCCTACTTGCAGTTTGTTGGTATACTGAATCTGTAGATTGTCTTCCATTGCTTCTAAAAAAATTTCAGCCATTATCTCTTCAAATATTGTCTCTTATTCTGCCTCTTCTTCTAAACCTCCAATTAAATATGTTATATCTACCCACTCTATCCTATATGTCACTGGTTCTCTATGGCAATTTTCATGTTTTTATCTTTTCATGCTACATTTTGGATAGTTTCTTCTCATTTTTTCCTTCAGTTCTGCAATTCTTAAGTTGTGTCCAATCTGTTGTTAGACCCACCTATCTTTTGTTTTTAATTTCATTTATTGTATTGTTTTATTTGTTAAGTTCTGTTTGATTCTTTATCAGATCTGCTATGTTGCTTTTATAGTTTCCTCTTCCCTGGAGATATTTTCAAGCTTATATATTATTTCAACATAATAAGCATGGGGACTTCCCTGGTGGCACAGTGGTTAATAATCCACCTGCCAATGCAGGGGAGACGGGTTCGATCCCAGGTCTGGGAAGATCCCACATGCCATGGAGTAACTAAGCTGAGAGCTACAACTACTGAAGTCCTCGTGCCTAAAGCCCGTGCTCCACAACAAGAGAAGCCACTGCAATGAGAAGCCTGCACACTGCAACGAAGAGTAGCCCCAGCTCGCAGCAACTAGAGAAAGCCTGTGCGCAGCAACAAAGACCCAAGGCAGCCAAAAAAACCCCCAAAAAACATAATAAGCATGGAGGCCTGATATCTCCTGGAACTGTTCATCGTGTGTGTTGATTCTCACTTGTGCTGGCTTTAATTTATTTATGTGCTGGTCATCATGTTTTAAAAAATATCTGTAGAAACAATCAGAAACCTAAGATGAAATAATGATTTTCATCTGATTCTTCCAGGCACTTGAGGCCTTTACCTTTCTAGGACTATCTTAATCTAAATTCTGAGATTGAAGTTGCCTTAACCGCCCAGGTGAGGAATCTGGGTTATCTCTTGCCTTGAGAGTGTAGCCCTTTGGAAGACCTTAGTTTAATGGAGTAATGAGGTATGAGAGTCTCCGCCTGGGGTTGGACCTACGTTTTTGGCTTCTGTGCCCTTTGTCCAGTAAGGCCATTAAACCCAGCTAGGTTTGCTTCTCCAGGTTTTGACCTTCTCTTAGATTTTAGCCAGGTAAATTTCTCATTATCTTTTAAACTCTTTCAGTTCTTTTAAGAAGACTTAAAAAAATATTTCATCCTGCTTAATTTTCTTCAGAAGGATTGGTTTGAATTATTTAGGCCGTAGTTGCTGAATGCAGAGGCAAGTAAATATTTTTTGAAAAATTATACAGGAATACCTCATTTTATTGCACTTCACTTTACTGTGCTTCCAAGATGTTACTTTTCTTACAAATTGAAAGTCTGTGGCAACCCTGCATTGAGCAAGTCTATTGGCACCATTTTTCCAATAGCATTTGCTCACTTAATGTCTCTGCAACACATTTTGGTAATTCTCAAAATATATCAAATGTTTAAGTTATTATTATATTTGTTATGGTGATCTGTAATCAGTGATCTTTGATTTACTACTGTAATTGTTTTGGGGCACCGTGAACCATGCCCATTTAAGAAGGCAAACTTAATCAATAAATGTGTGTGTTCTGACTGCTCCCCTGTCTCTCTCCCTCTCCTCAGGCCTTTCTACTCCTTGAGACACAACAATATGGAAATTAGGCTAATTAATAACTCTACAATTGTCTCTCAGTTTTCAGGTGAAAGAGTCACATATGTCTCACTTTAAATCAAAAGCTAAAAATGATTAAGCTTAGTGAGGAAGGCATGTCCAAAGCTGAGATAGGCTGAAATCTGGGCCTCTTTCACCAGATAGTTAGCCAAGTTGTGAATGCAACAGAAAAGTTCTTGTAGGAAATTAAAAGTGCTCCTCCAGTGAACATATGAATGATAAAGTGAAACTGCCTTATTGCTGATATGGAGAAAGTTTTAGTGGTCTGGATAGAAGATCAAACCAGCCACAACATTCTCTCAAGCCAAAGCCTAATCCAGAGCAAGGCCCTAATTTCCTTCAATTCTATGAAGGCTGAGGGAGGTGAGGAAGCCACAGCAGAAAAGTTTGAAGCTAGCAGAGGCTGGTTCCTGAGGTTTAAGAAAAGAAGCCCTCTCCAAAACATAAAAGTGCAAGGTGAAGCAGCAAGTGCTGATGTAGAAGCTGCAGCAAGTTATCCAGAAGATATAGCTAAGGTAATTAATGAAGGTGGCTACAGTAAACAACAGATTTTCAGTGTGGATGAAACAGCCTTCTATTGGAAGATGCCATGTAGGCTTTCATAACTAGAGAGAAGTTAATGCCTGGGTTCAAAGCTACAAAGGACAGGCTGACTCTCTTGTTAGGGGCTAATGCAGCTGGTGACTTGAGGTTGAAGCCAATGCTCATTTACCATTCCAAAAATTCTAGGGCCCTTAAAAATTATGCTAAATCTACTCCACTTGTGCTCTATAAGTGGCACAAAGCCTGGATGACAACACATCTGTTTACAACATGGTTTGCCGAATATTTTAAGCCCACTTTGAGAACCACTCCTCAGAAAAAAAGATTCCTTTCAAAATATTACTGCTCATTGAAAATGCGCCTGGCCACCCAAGAGCTCTGATGGAGATACACAATGAGTTTTCTTTTATTTTCATGCCTGCTAACACAATGCCCATTCTGCAGCCCATGGATCAAGGAATAATTTTGACTGTCAAGTCTTATCAAAGAAATACATTTCGTAAGGCTATAGCTGCCATACATTGTGATTCCTTGATGGATCTGGGAAAAGTCGATTGAAAACATTCTGGAAAGGATTCACCATTCTAGATGCCATTAGGAACGTTTGTGATTTGTGAGAAGAGGTCAAAATATCAAATACCAGTTTGGAAGAAGTTGATTCCAACTCTCATGGATGACTCTGAGGGGTTCAAGACTTCAGTTGGGAGATGTGGTGGAAATGGCAAGAGATTTAGAATTAGAAGTGAAGTCTGTTATTTGTTTCTATGTGTCTGAATTGCTGCAATCTCATGATAAAACTTTAACGGATGAGGAATTGCTTCTTATGGATTAGCAAAGTGGTTTCTTGAGATGGAACCTACTCCTGTTGAAGATTCTATGAAGATTGCCAAAATGACAACAAAGAATTTATTTTTAAAATTTTATTACTATTTTTAGTTGGAGTATAGTTGCTTTACAATGTTGTATTAGTTTCTGCTGTACAATGAAGTGAATCAGCTATATGTATACATACATCCCCTCCCTCTTGGACCTCCCTCCCACCCCCACCCCCATCCCATCCATCTAAGTCATCATAGAGCACTGAGCTGAGCTCCCTGTGCTATACAGCAGGTTCCCACTAGCTAGCTATTTTAACATGACAGTGTATAAATGTTAATCCTAATCTTCCAGTTAGTTCCACCCTTCCCTTCCCCCACTGTATCCACATGTCTTTTCTCTAGGTCTGTGTCTCTATTCCTGCCCTGCAAATAGGTTCATCTGTACCATTTTTCTAGATTCCACATATATGCATTAATATACGGTATTTGTTTTTCTCTTTCTGAATTACTTCATTCTGTATGACAGACTCTAGGTCCATCCACATCTCTACAAATGACCCAATTTTGTTCCTTTTTATGGCTGAGCAATATTCCGTTGAATATATATACCACATCTTCTTTATCCATTCATCTGTAGATGGACATTTAGGTTGTTTCCATGTCCTGGCTATTGTAAATAGTGCTGCAGTGAACACTGGGGTACATGTGTCTTTTTGAATTATGGTTTTCTCAGGGTATATACCCAGTAGTGGGACTTCTGGGTCATATGGTAGTTCTATTTTTAGTTTTTGAAGGAACCTCCATACTGTTCTCCATAGTGGCTGTATCAATTCACATTCTCACCAACAGTGCAAGAGGGTTCCCTTTTCTCCATACCCTCTCCAGCATTTATTGTTTGTAGATTTTTTTGTTGATGGACATTCTGACTGGTGTGAGGTGATACTTCAGTGTAGTCTTGATTTGCATTTCTCTAGTAATTAGTGATGTTGAGCATCTTTTCATATTACTTGTGATTGGTCTGTTTATATTTTCTAATTCTTCCTCATTCAGTCTTGGAAAGTTGTATCTTTCTAAGAATCTGTCCATTTCTTCCAGGTTGTCTATTTTATTGGCATATAATTGCTTGTAGTATTCTCTTATGATCCTTTATATTGCTGCAATGTCAATTGTAATTTCTCCTTTTTCATTTATAATTTTGATTTGAATCCTCTCCCTTTTTTTCTTGATGAGTCTGGCTAAAGGTTTATCAATTTTGTTTATCTTCTCAAAGAACCAACTTTTAGTTTTATTGATCTTTGCTATTGTTTTCTTCATTTCTATTTCATTTATTTCTGCTCTCCTCTTTATGATTTCTTTCCTTCTACTAACTTTTTTGTTTTTTGTTCTTCTTTCTCTAGTTGCTTTAGGTGTAAGGTTAAATTGTTCATTTGAGATTTTTCTTGTTTCTTGAGGGGAGATAGAATTGCTATAAACTTCCCTCTTAGAACTGCTTTTGCTACATCCCATTAGGTTTTGGGTTGTCATGTTTTCGTTGTTATTTGTTCCTATGTATTTTTTAAATTTCCTCTTTGATTTCTTCAGTGATCTCTTGGTTATTTAGTAGCATATTGTTTAGCCTCCATGTGTTTTTTTTTTTTTTTTTTTCTCCATGTGTTTTTGTATTTTTCCTGTAATTGATTCCTAATCTCATAGCATTGTGGTTGGAAAATATGCTGGATACAATTTCAATTTTCTTAAATTTTCCAAGGCTTGATTTGTGACCCAAGATGTGATTTATCCTGGAGAATGTTCTGTCTGCACTTGAGAAGAAAATGTATTCTGCTGCTTTTGGGCAGAACGTCTTATGAATATCAATTAAATCTATCTGGTTTATTGTGTCATTTAGAGCTTGTGTTTCTTTATTTTATGTCTGGATGGTCTGTCCATTGGTGTAAGTGGGGTGTTAAAGTCCCCCTACTATTATTATGTTACTGTCGATTTCCCCTTTTATGGCTGTTAGCATTTGCTTAATGTATTGAGGTGCTCCTATGTTGGGTGCATAAATATTTATAATTGTATCTTCTTCTTGGATTGATCCCTTGATCATTATGTAGTGTCCTTCCTTATCTCTTATAACAGTATTTTTATTTTTTTTATTTTTTTAATTAATTTTTTTTTTGCAGTACACGGGCCTCTCACTGTTGTGACCTCTCCCGTTGCGGAGCACAGGCTCTGGACATGCAGGCTCAGTGGCCATGGCTCATGGGCCCAGCTGCTCCACGGCATGTGGGATCTTCCTGGACCGGGGCATGTCCCCTGCATTGGCAGGCGAACTCTCAACTGCTGCGCCACCAGGGAAGCCCAACAGTCTTTATTTTAAAGTTTATTTTATCTGATATGAGTATTGCTACTCCAGCTTTCTTTTGATTTCCATTTGCATGGTATATCTTTTCCCATCCACTCACTTTCAGTCTGTATATGTCCCTAGGTCTGAAATGGGTCTCTTGTAGACAGCACATATACGGGTCTTGCTTTTGTATCCATTTATCCAGTCTTTTGGTTGGAGCATTTAATCTATTTACATTCAAGGTAATTATCAATATGTATGTTCCTATTACCATTTTCTCAATTGTTTTGGGTTTGTTTTTGTGGGTCTTTTTCCTCTCTTGTGTTTCCCGCCTAGAGAAGTTCCTTTAGCATTTGCTGTAAAGCTGGTTTGGTGGAGCTGAATTCTTAGCTTTTGCCTGTCAGTAAAGCTTTTGATTTCTCCATTGAATCTGAATGAGATCCTTGCTGGGTACAGTAATCTTGGTTGTAGGTTTTTCCCTTTCATCACTTTAAATATACCATGCCATTCCCTTCTGGCCTGCAGAGTTTCTGCTGAAAAATCAGCTGTTAACCTTATGGGGATTCTTTTGTATGTTATTTGTTGCTTTTCGCTTGCTGCTTTTAACATTTTTTCTTTGAATTTAATTTTTGTTAGTTTGATTAACGTGTGTCTTGGTGTGTTTCTCCTTGGGTTTATCCTGCCTGGGACTCTCTGCGCTTCCTGGACTTGGGTGGCTATTTTCTTTCCCATGTTAGGGAAGTTCTCAACTATAATCCCTTCAACTATTTTCTCAGACCTTTTCTCTTTGTCTTCTTCTTCTGGGACGCCTATATTTCGAATGTTGGTGTGTTTAATGTTGTCCCAGAAATCTCAGAGCCTGTCCTGTCAGTTCTTTTCATTCTGTCTTCTTTATTCGGCTCCTCAGCAGTTATTCCCACCATTCTGTCTTCCAGCTCACTTACCTGTTCTTCTGCCTCAGTTATTCTGCTATTGATTCCTTCTAGTGTATTCTTCATTTCAGTTATTGTTTTGTTCACCACTGTTTGTTTGTTCTTTAGTTCTTCTAGGTCTTTGTTAAACATTTCTTGTATTTTCTCAATCCTTGCCTCCATTCTATTTCCGAGATTTTGGATCATCTTTACTATCATTACTCTGAATTCTTTTTTAGGTAGGTTTCCTATTTCCTCCTCATTTATTTGGTCTTGCAGGTTTTTACCTTGCTCTTCCGTCTGTAACGTATTTTTTGTCATCTCATTTGTTTTGATGGGTGGGGCTGTGTTCCTGTCTTACTGGCTGTTTGGCCTGAGGCATCCAGTACTGGAGTTTACAGGCACTTGCGTACAGCTGGGTCTTGGTGCTGAGATGAGGACCTTGGGAGACCTCACTCCATTTGATATTCCCTGGGGTCTGAGGTTCTGTTAGTCCAGTGGTTTGGACTCAGTGCTCCCACCACAGGAGCTCAGGCTGGACCCCCAGCCTGGGAACCAACGTCCTGAAAGCCATGCGGTGTGGAAAAAAAAAAAAAAAAAAGAAAAAGGGAGCAGAATAACAAAGAATAAAAAATAAAACTAGAAAAATAAAAAATATATTAGATAAAAATACGAATGAAATGACAAGGCAAAACAGAACCACTACAGAAAAAAAAAGTTCAGAAGAAGCCTTGGGGGTGGGGCCTAGGCTCAGGACCCTCATGGCCAGAAAAGGCCTTGTGGGGTTGGGGTCGTGGCTTAGGCTCAGCCTAGACAGTGGGGGCCCCGGAGAGCGGAGGTAGAGGCCTGGGACCCCAGCAGGCTTGCCAGACCCGAGCAGTCAGGGGAGATGCTAGCTGCGTTCCCCTCTGATCCTCCAATCCCCCAGAGGTCTCTCTCTGTCCCCACTGATCCCTGCACCATGGGTGGGCTCCCCCTCTGGTCATGGAACCCCTCCCCTTCCCCAGCCACCCCTCACGGGTGCCAGTCCCCTGCTCCCTCCACTTTCTCTCCCCCCTCCTTCCCTGCCACGTCCTACCTGGTTGTCCGACGTCCCCCACCAGAGCCTGGGAGTTGCCCTAGTTGTGTCAAGAATTTAGAATATTACATAAACGTAGTTGGTAAAGCAGTTGCCGAGTTTGAGAGGGTTGACTCCAATTCTGAAAGAAGTTCTACTGAGCAGGGTAAAGTGCCATCAAACAGCCTTGCATGCTACAGAGAAATCCTTCATGAAAGACAGACCTTGCTGTCTTATTCAAGAGACTGCCTCAGCCACCCACCTTCAGCAACCACCACCCTGATCAGTCAGCAGCATCAACATCCGGGTAAGACCCCCACTGGCAAAAAGATTATGACTCACTAAAGGCTCAGATGATGGTTAGCATTATTTAGCAATAAAGTATTTTCAAATTAAGGTGTATACATTGTTTTTTTAGACATAACACTATTGCACACTTAATAGCCTACAGTATAGTGTAAGCATAACCTATATGTACCGGGAAACAAAAACAATTTGTGTGACTCACCTTACTGCATATTTGCGATGGTCTGGAACTTTACCTGCAATATTTTTAAAGTATGCCTGTATGCCTTTTATCTTATTAGGTATATATGTACACCTGAATACTCTTACACTATATGTAGGACTGCACTAATGCATGGAAATGTAAATATGTAATACAAACTTAAAAAACAGGGCATGATCTTAGCAGTGATTTATCGAGTAATTCTGAAAACCTTTGACATCTTCATGTAATGCTTTTTTTCCTTTCTTATGCAATAAATGCAGTTAATAAACTGTGATCGTTTTCTTAATCAAGTTATACTAAGAGTCTGCATACCTTTCCCAGGAGAACTGTCAAGAGAACAGTAGTTAATGCCTGTATATTTCCTGGTTAAGAGTGTCTGCTTGATTTTTTCTATTAAAGGCAGAGAGAGAAATTTGCTCCTTGGTCTTTAATGAAGAGAAGAATGATTTTATTTCACCAAGTGGCAAATATTTAACACCAGTAGAATTTTAAAAGATTCAGGTTAAAGAAAATACAAAACCAAAACCCTACAATGGTAGTACCATGAATCTTGGCTATGGGTTGGTGAAAAATCCCTGTACCTGCCACCAACACCAAGACCCTTCTCTCCTGGGGTCTGGGATATGTGGGAAAAACAAACATAAACAAAAAAACCAAACTCCACAATCAGTGAATTGGTAATGGAATGTTATGTCTGAATTTGTTATTGTCTTGGATGGAGAATCAAGGGAAAATAAAAACCCTTTTGCCACGTCTATATCTTGGTGTTCTAAAGCATCATGTTAATAGCAATTAAAATAACTTTAATTAAATGAAAAAGGGAAGAGAACTTCCTGGTGGTCCAGTAGTTAGGACTCCTCGCTTTCACTGCAGAGGGCCCTGGTTCAATCCCTGGTGGTTGGGGAATTAAGATCCCACAAGCTGGGCGAGTGGTGACGATAGGTCAAAGTGGAGATATTCTTAGTTATGACAGGCTCCAAGTCCTATTTTTACATGGATTGTAACTAAAGAATAAATACATGAAAAAATAGACATATTTTAAATGAGATCAAAGGTGTAATTTGGGGGTCTCTTTATTTCTGAAGTCATTCAAATGCATAATTAAAAAATTATAATTATATCCATAAAAATATTTTAAAAATCATTTTTCCAGATTATGAAAGTAACACACACTCAAAAATGCCTTTTGTTTTTCCTTATCTCCAAATGATGTGCTAGGTATAGTTCTAAACTCCTAGGAAGAAGTAATAAAAATTCTTGGACTTTTTTCCTGTATTTTAAGTCTGATAGAAATCACACATTAAAAAAAATCTGTACAAGCTAATGAAAATATTGTTTCTTAGATTTTAACTGGCATTATTAAGTTGATGGTACAACGCTGATTATCACTGTAGATGTTGATTGACAGCTATATGCCTTTGATTAATAGAAATGTCACTACATAATGAGCAATATATGTGACATGTACAGCCATTCAAAACATAGTTTATGGGGAGAAAATACCTAAAGTGTTTCTTGGTAATGAAAAATACTGGAAGTACCCTAAAATATTTTAGTCCTCACTGTCACACCCTCCCTTCACCCTTCTGCCTGTATGGTGATCTAAAGAACTTTTTTTTTTTTTTTAAAGAACTTTTATGTCCCATACGTCTCATGGTTCAAGGGTAACCAAAGTAATCACTCAATTCCATAGGACAGGGACTTCCCTGGTGGTCCAGTGGCTGAGACTCCACGCTCCCAATGCAGGTGGCCCGGGTTCCATCCCTGGTCAGGGAACTAGATCTCACATGCCGCAACTAAAAGATCCTGCAAGCCGCAACTAAAACAAAGAAACCTGTATGCTGCAACGAAAATCCCACATGCTGCAACTAAGATCCGGCACAGCCAAATAAATAAAATAAATACCATAGAAAAGCTCTCTCATGAGAATGAGTAGTTGCTTCAGATTATCTAGGCTCCAGTTTCATCAGAGAAACAAGAATGAATCAATTGTTTTTTTTTTTTTTTAAATACTTATTTGGTTGCACTGGGTCTTAGCTGTGGCAGGCGCACTCAGTTGCGGCAGGCATGTGGGATCCAGTTCCCTGACCAGGGACTGAACCCGGGCCCCCTGCATTGGGAACTCGGTCTTAACCACTGTACCACCAGGGAAGTCCCAAGAATGAATGAATTATAATCAAATGCTACTTTCCTACAAAAGACTTCAGCACTCACAAATTAAGACTGCTGACCAATCTTAATGCTTAGAGATCCCTCCCAGAAGTGGCAAACACTGAATCTAGTTCTCAGAGATGCTTGATAGACTCCAAAATGTAATGAGTTACTTTCAATTAGCCAACTTCCTCAATTTGAAAAATCAGGGGATTAATTATGGTTTTCCATAAGTCCTTTTATGGGGTTGGCCCTTCCTGTCTCATCAATAAAACAATCACCCTGTATTTGTTCACCAGCCAGCACACAAACTTCTGAGAACATTTGAAGAAACTTCCTTTGGGTAACCGCATCAAAGATAGCAAATTCAATAAATTTTGGAAATTCCCTGACAGTCCAGTGGTTAAGACTTGGTGCTTCTTACTGCTGTGGGGCGGGCCTCGTTAGATTCTTGGTGGGGGAACTAAGATCCTGCAAACTGCATGGTGTGGCCTAAATGAATGAATTCTAGTCAATCTGTCCCCATAAGAGCCAACTTTGAGTCTTTTAAAACTAGATAGCTTTCAAAGTAGTTTATCATTTCCTTGAGACATTTATATATAGCCATGATTTTTTTTGTCTTAAGAAAACTCATTTTAGTCAGATTCTCAAAAGGTGATAAGCATTGGAACAGTATGTGAAAACCTGTCTGCAGTAGTGCTTCTCACATATTTATAACACATGCTAGTCTTTGGTAAACCAAACTCTTAAGCATTGTTACTTGAAATTTTTAGATTTTAAGTAACAAATCAGAGACTGTTGAATATCCCTTTCCCAATCACACTGAGATCATGATACACCTCCTCAAATGGGGGTACTCCTCTTGGAATGAGTAGACCAAAGAATAAGGTCAGGAATTAAACTGCCACTTAAAGCAACAATCTTTAGGATGTTCAGCATTACCCTCTAATCCATAGAATACCACTGTATTCTTTCCTACAGTTTATAAAACAGTGGTTAAGTCAAAGTTTCCACTTTTTTCTATTCAACCAAAACTCACTGAAATCCCACATCTATTTCAAGACAAAGAAAAATATAAAACCTCAACCAATCCTAAAGGAACAGCCCACATTTTTATGGCAATACACTTTTGAATGACTTTACATGAAAACAAAGTTGTATTGCTTTTGCTCAGAAAGTTGAGACCACAGTAGATGGCAATTCTATTAAGTTGCAGTTTGAGAGAGATTTTTACAGAATGACATTTTCTGACTTCGCTTAACACTAGGAGCAATTCAAATGGCAGAAATGCGCACGCGCGCGCACACACACACACACACCTGTAACTAAAAACTGCAGTTTATATAAAATTACATTTAAAAGTGCAATTATAATTGCAGTGTCCTTGAATCACCTTTTTCATCAGTGAAACATAGTATCCTGTGGTGGACATCCTATTAGATACTTGCAACCTATAGCAATTAATTTCTCAGGTTTCTTTGTATTGAAATTTATAAGATTAGCAAAGGGTCCAGTTACTGTCACCATTATGAAAAAGATGCATGGAAGAGAATGAAATAAATGCTCTGCTCATCCATGTTAGTATCCCAAAGACAGTTTAACTCTTAATCCCTAATCTTGTAAATGTAGCCATCGGACTACAGAATACTAACGTGTTAATCAACAAAACTGCTAATTAGGTTTCTTTCAGGGTAAGTAGCAACACATAGAACTTGCTCAAAACAACTCAGGAAGCACATTTAAAAATATACAGGTTAATTATGTTTGTCATAGGTACTTCAGTTTTTCTAAAAGACCTCAATAATCTCTAGATGTATTTCTTCGAAGTCATATATATCAAGACTTGACTGAAGAGTTTGGATTTTGTTTAAAAAGCTTTTATTCATTTTTGATCAGGGAAAGGACAATCTCAATGTCAACTTGTCACCTAATCATAAATTTGAACTTACAGGATTCACTGCCCTAAAGACACTGCACCTACTGACTTTGACAACATAACTTAAAATGAAAATCTCCTTTCTGTTCCCTAAGGTTGCATGTTGAACGAATCAGACAATCCCTTGCAACAGCCAACATTGGTACTTGGCCTAGGTGTAAGGTCAAATAGCGAAAACAGGAGCAAAAAGCCAAAAGCATTGTAACTTGATAGCCCAGCAAGTACAAACATCATCAGAACAAAGTTGCAGGCACCAAATAAAACAAGGCAGGTTCATTAGCATAAAAAAATTTACACTTGGTTGAAGGTGAGGTCAACTATTCCACATATGAACATGTATGCCAATCCTAATGGCTAACATGGAACCACAGAAACAAAAACAAAAACCTTAAATTCAATAACTACACTGAATGTAAAATTCAAAACTTGAGTTTACCCAGGACATCCTCCAAAATCTACAGCTAAAACTTTTTTTTAATGCACCAGAAGATCTGTTGTAATGACATGACTTGGTCACACTTAGATTTGCATTTACATAAGATTTAAGGGATACCTTTCCCCACTATTCCTTTTACGTTTGAATATGGATATGCTTAACTATTCGGCTCATGCACTAACTGCGCTAAAAATGATGAAACTTACTACCATGATTTTTTCTAAGAACTCACACCACGTAACAGTTAACACCCAATACAGCTTCCTAAAAATGCCCCAACAGAAAACATTTTGTTCAGTTTGGTGCTTGCTGTGACATAATACCAACAGAATAGTATACAATTAATTTAGTTATTCATCCACTACGTCATATATTTTAATCTAACTTTTGTTCAAATTTTAGTAACTTCATACCTATTTGCCAAAATCCTTGTGTTAAATGTAACTACATCTGACATTCTTAAACTGTGGCTCCTATAACATAGTTCAAGTGTTTTTTCCCCTGGGTATATTTAGACAGTTTAATCAAGAAAACAAAGTTATGGTATTATGATTAGCCAAAGCTCTTTCTAGCAGACCACTGAATACAGCAAGTCGTAACAAATGCCTTTCCAGAGACAAGAGCAAAGCAAAATATTTTCTATTCATAAAAGGAGCTACCAGCATGCTTTGTGCCATTAAAAAGTTACTTTTCAAAATATAACCAGAAGACTTATGGTCTACTAGAACGCTTCCACTCATCACAACACTGTAACTACGCCACAGACACTTTCATGACAAAGTCTCCAGATATACAAAGAGAAAACAACATTACTTAAAGGTATGTGGAAGCCTCAGTTAAACAGGGAAATGAAGCCTTAGAACATAGAATACATCTAACAAAAAGAGAACAGAGTAGACACTGTAGCTGGCTATTTGTAAAGGACCACAGTTTCTCCCTATGGATCAACACTCCCTACAAAATAAACTGTGCCTTAATTATTGCTTATTTAAAATTACACTTTTACAGGGCTATTTAGTACCTGACGCAGAAAAACAATCACATAAGGAAGCATTTATTTGAGGTTTAACATGAAATCATACAAATAAAATTTGTATAAACACAAATCCACGTCGAGTCATAACACAGATAGCAAAAGACAAAGTAAAAACAAAAACTAATTGGCGGCTATATACAGTTGGACACAGTTGTGTCTTGTACACTAGAAAGTCTTTTACAAAATAATCATCTTAGATCAACAGAAGACCAATCTTCAATGTCGTCCTGCAAGATGGGTTACTTTAGCAATCTCTTCCTAAAAACAAAAACAAAATGGCAATTAGATTTGTGCAACTCTGACAAGCTTTCAAAGGTCCACTTTCATGAATTGTTTTAAGTTCTCACTTTATTCTTCAATAATTAAAGATCACATGCAAATTCATTGGCAAAACGCAGTTCGGGTAATTAATAAATTCACCCTGAAGTTCCCAAATGATATTAAAGTAAAATTTACTTAGAAAATCTGGGAATGCAGTCTTCCCATATTCACAGGTTGAACTGTGCTAGGTTCAAGGTCTACTAGAAACATCTCTAGTAAGCCACATACAATGCTATTACAAACATGAATTTCTAATAGGCTTGTATTGCAAGAAAACAAATTTCTGTGTGCATATGATCTTTAATTTATATCCCAGATTTTAAAGTTCTTGTTTTGGTTTGTAGATTTCACTATTAGCTATAAAAAGAAAAAGCAAGCATTAAATCTTAAATGAACACTTAAAATGAGGCTCCACAATTGAAATACAACACTAAACAGAAGACCAAAATGATTAAGCTGTAAAAAGGCATTTATGTACTTTAACTCCTGTAAAAAACCATTTAAGTTAAGTTTAGACACTTAATCTTCAAAAAGATTAAAAAAGAAGCCAAAGTCTGAAGTTTTCCACTTTAATCTTTACGCTGGTACATGAAGTTGGAAGAGACCATACCACAGGACAGCGTTTTCTGGTGTATGCCTTGCGCTCTGCCCGCAACGTGCGACCCCCAGAGATAGACGTGGTCAGGGTGACACACGGCCTGCAATGAAGTTCCCGCTGGCGGGTACAAACAAGGTATAATGTCAGAGTTAGAAGACAACATTCCTGTTTTCCTTAAGTTGTACCCATTTCAGTACTTTACCTGTTAATAGTTCTAAAAAAGTTTAATTATTCCTCTAGACCACCTGGTACACAAAGCAAACAGAAAAACTCTTAAGTTTTTCTGTAATACTAAAGAAAGTGAGATAAAACTTTAAAGTTAAAGATCTATAGACACTTTAGGCAAAACAGGTTCATAAAGCAAGTAAAAAATTAACAATTTAGTAAAAACAGGCTACATGATATTTTGTTTTCACTTATTTTTCATTTGTCTATTGATCTTTAAATTAAATTAGAATTTCCACTGGTGTCTTGAACTCTTATACACACCTGTTTTCTCCAACGTCCCCTTTTAGTATGGCTGGTAATTATTTTGGTGATTGCCACCCCCTCGAGATGCCTTGCCATAAGTGCTCTGTTGGCCTATTTTGAAAAAACAAAAAATTATGCTTAGCTTTTAATGAAATAGTTTCACTGTATATTTAAAAAACTATTAAATATGCAAAATCCTCCATGGCAATTAAAATAACCAGATATTTTAAGTCATTATAAACTAGTCACATATCACATTCTAGAATGTTTGTAATGACTGAAGTCTATCAGTATAAGCTCCTATGACTATTAAATGTCTCAAAAATTTAACTCCAAACACTTCAAGAAATAGAAAACACCCACACACACAGTCTCAGAATGGGATTGTACTTTAAACACTGAATTTTAGTACCATTGGTTTACGAAATTAAGTTAAATATTCTTACCACTGTAGTCTGTATATCCCTGTCCATATCCATAGTTCCCATAGTTATACCCAGTATAATCATAGCCGCCATAGCCACTATAGTTTTGATCACCACCATAGGCACTATTGTAATTTCCATATCCTTGATCATAATAGTTATTAAATCCTTGGTTCCAGTTTTGGCCCTGACCTGAAACAATGCACAATGATTGTTAGGAAACAACTTCTGACCCCCAATCCTAACATAAAATGATGCGTTCCTGTCCCTCACTCTGCAAATCTTAAAAAGGCAGAATGGATACCTATATTGCTAACTGACCAAGAAAGTATTATTACAGTTGGCATAAAAAAGGGGGCAGAAAGTCCAATTGTGCCAGTATCAGGCTTCCGAAATTCAATGAAAAATCAGGACAAAGGAGAAGACAGAGTGTTTATCTTTAAAACAAGGACTCCTGCCCTAGAAAACCTATCAGGCCAAAGTGTTCCATGTAATCTTAATTACGTTTAATGGTGTTATTTTCCCATCAGTAACTACACTGCCAGAGTAGCCACTGTTTGAGGAGGTGAAACCAGTAAATACAAAAGCCCACCCACTAAGCTGAGCAGTTTCCATGTTGTAACAGTTTAAATTTGGCTTCACTTTCCTATGGGCTTATTCATATTCCGCAGTTTATAGCTTACAGCATTGAGTCATTGCCCAGGAATTAAGTCTCACCTCGGCCACGACCCCTAGTACCACCTCGTCCACCAGCTGCAGCACCTCTTCCTCCTTTTTGTTGTTGCTGTTGCTGCCTATATACCTCTTTGGGTTGTGCAACTTTGATTTCACACTAAAAACAAAATTTAAAAAGCAAACAGAATTATTACCCATATTCTAATGTCAAGCCATTGTTTTTCTTCTCAAAACAGATTGAGAAATTTCACTTTAAGAAAAGGATATTGTTCATTTACTATAATCAAAATGGCTTTACCTTCCCAGAACCAATTTGATGATATCTGCTTTCTAACAATTTCTTTACTGGCTCTTCGTCTGTATATGTAATAAAACAAAATCCTCTTCTTTCATTTGTTTTTGTATCCATGGGAAGTTCAATATTTTCAATCTGAAATCAAGATACACACTCAAGGTCACCCACTAATGGTAAAAAGCTACTAAGATGTTTTAGAATGCCACAAGTCCTTTTCAAGCTTCAACATAACATGTCATTCTAACGAAATAACTTCTGTATAAACCACCGCTTTATTATCCACATCAAACTAGAGTGATCTGTTTCATCTATGGAGCATTGAGAAGGGAGAGTAAAACCTTATTTAATACCATTTCTTACTCCACAGATGCCACTAGTTAGTAAATCCAAACCCTAACCACACCAAAGCATCCGTCTTTTTGCTGAATTAGTTTCCATTAGACACTAGTTTCCATTATAACACAGAAAGCACTGATTAAGGTACGGTGACTGGAAGGGACTTGAACAATAATTTAATCCCACCCTCATCCAACATTGAGTTTGCTCTGTAAGAACTGGATCAGGAATAAACATTATATAAACGTTATCAAATGAAAATACACGTAAACGTAAAAGCAGAGCGCACCTCTCCAAAGGCTCCGAAATATTCTTTAATTTGTTCTTCTGAAGTATCTGGGCTCAATCCACCCACAAAAACCTTTTTAGGGGGTTCCTTCCCTTTTAAAGCTTTGGCTCTTTTAGGGTCTATCAATTTGCCATCCAGCTTGTGTTCTTTCATTTCCAAAACCTAGAAGACAGATTTATTTAATCTGACAACATACAAGCAACCCTCTGAACAATTTGCAAGAAACACACAAAAGCACCACAATGCGAAACATGTTCCTACCTTATCAACACTAGCAGCATCTTTGAAAAGCACAAATCCAAATCCTCTTGATCTTCCAGTGACTGGATCTGTTTTAATTGTGCAGTCTACAACTTCCCCAAATCGAGACAAATATTCAGTCAGATCTTTCTTGCTTGTATCCCAGCTCAAGCCTCCAATAAACATTTTACTAGAAATAAAAGTTGTTTTTTAAGGTTAGCAGCAACTACAACGATTACTTAAATACTGAAATTACGTTTACGAAATAAAAGTATAAAATAAGCATGGGGAAATACATCCTGATGTACAAATAATTTAACCCGTTTACAGACACACACGAACAAAAGACCACAAAGATCCCCAAGTTCCTCACTTATTCAAAACGGTGGACACCTTGCTCTCCTCACTGCACAATGCCAAGTTTAAACGAGGCCAACAATACATGGTAAAGATTGTTCCCGACTAGAAAATCCAACTTTCTATACTGATCCCACACAACTTAGGCTCACCGTCTTCCTCAACTATCAAACCAACGTTCCACCTAAAAGAACTCATTATCACACGTACTGGGAATCTGGGTACCAGTCGCCTACAGGTTCCCAAACGAGGAGTTCCCTAAATCCTCCCCCTGAAAACTGCGCGGAACCGTAACACAGACACAATGAAGAGGCGGCTGCAGCTGCAGCATGGGGCATAGCGCGGCCGGCCCCTCCCCCTCGGGCCCCACGCGCGCCTGCGCACTCGGGACACAGACGCCGCCGCCCTCCGCCTCCAACCCCTCTGCCCTTCCCCCACCTCCCGCGGGCCTCTCGAGTCACCGCCCCACCTCCGTTTCCTACTTTCCTCTTCCCTCCAACCTAGTGAGGCCCAGCGGGCACGCGGGGAATCGACTTGGGGAAAGAACCGGGGCAGCACGCGGCCCCCGAGGGACGAAGGGGTGCATGCGGAGCGCTGGGGGAGGGGGGAAGAGGAGAAGCGTGCGGTACCCGTCATCCTGCTGATTCTTGCTCGCGTTGATCTTAGATCCCTCTGCAAATTCCTCTATGTTGCTGTACTCGTTCATGTCTTCCATAGCGGCTGAGCTATCGGCCGGGAGGCGCTGGCGTGCAATCCGTGTCGCGGCAGCAGCGGCGGCAGAACGTTGTATGGAGCTGGATTTAAAATGGCGGCGGAAGAGATCCGGGCGCCGCCTGCGCCCTCCCTTTATAGCCGCCCCACCCGCCAATCGGGAGGGCTGCTGGGCGGTGACGTGGCGCTGGGCCCGGCGCGCCCCCTGCCGGGCGGAGCTGGGAGCGAGCGAAGGGAGGAGTGGGGCGAGCTGCCGCGGCGCCCTCGGCCGCCAATGGGAGAGGCTGCGGGAGGCTAAAGTAGCGGGAGCGGAGGGGAACAATGGCGGCGGCACATGGGAAAGCCGGGGCGGGACCTCCATCGCGGCCCCTCCGCTGAGGAACGAGGTCGCAGGTGAAGGGACGCGGGCTTGGGAAAAGAGCGTCAGAAGAGAAAAACGAAGGGGCGAAAAGTCCTGGGTCAAAAATCCCGAGCAGCGTCACAGCCCCTCTTGCCTTGAGAGCCTTTGTCTCTGGCGTCCGGTCCAGCCCACTCCCAGCAAAGAGCCGTCAACCCCGCCTTTTTCCGCCCTCGGTCCCCCAGTGCGGAGCTGCTGCTATCGATTGGCACCGGGGCCGCGCTGCTCCGGAAAAAGGCGGACTGCGCCCAGCGCCGGTGGCTGAGGCGGCGAGCGCGCCCTGCCGTCCGCCGCGCGCACGCGTGTTTTGTCCTCGAGCTGGCTGGAAGCAGCCGAACAGGAAGCGGGCACGCGTTGGCCCCTCCGGACAGCGGCGCGGCGCGGGGGCCTCTTCCGCTACCGCTACAGGCGCGCGGGCCGAGGGGGCGCGGCGGGCCTCCCTAGCCGATCGGCCGGAACCGGGGCCAACGCAGTCAGGCTGACCGGGATCCAAACGGCCTCTTTCGCGGGCTGACGGGAGGGGCGCGGGCCCGGTCGGATTACTGTAAAAATGCAAAAGCGGAGGCCGTGGGCAGGGAGGGGGCTAGGTGCAGTAGAGGGCAAGGGGCACTCACATCCCCGGCGCGCCACTCGCGGGGCTCCCGTCTGCACGTGCCCCGGGCCTCTCCCGCTCGCTCAACCAGTCTGCGGAGAGCGCGCGCCCGCGCACCGGGCTCCCGCGTTCGCTTCTTTGTTCCCGCCCACGCGAGGCCCATTTTGACTGATCGGGTTAGAGGCCCTCTAGCGGCCAATCGACGTCGGTGCCATTACCTCTCCCCGCCCCATCGGAACCTCGCGAGGACCGCCCCATTTCCCTGCCCACGTGGTCTAGGCCTCCAGGCCCGGGCAGCTTGCGAGTTCAAGGTTCCTGTGCTGCGGGTTTCTCTATTTTCAGGGGCGCCGACGTGTCCTCTCCGCCTCGTGCGTCAGGCCGCGCGCAGTTGTGCGCTCCGGGACTCTTTTCGGGGCTGTCGGAAGCCCAGCAATTTGCTGGGCGCAGCCGGCACGGCCCTCCGCTCTCCCTACCAGTAGGCCGATTCTCGTAGTAGCAGCCGGTGGGGAAATGGTTGTGCTTTCGGTGCCTGCCGAAGTCACTGTGATCCTGTTAGATATCGAAGGTACCACAACCCCGATTGCTTTCGTGAAGGTGAGGGGCGGAAGGGAGCGGGGAAGTTACTTGTGCTTTAAAACAAAAATTTTAAACTATTGCAGACCTTGCACTAGAGACACGAGGCGTGGGAGAAACGGTGTGGCTTTGCAGCTGCTCTGGGACGGGAGGAGGTAGTCTGCGGCGGATTGCGGGGATGCTTTTCCTCACCGTCTTCACCTTCCCGCGTCCCTGCCCTCGGTTATTTGCAGGTGGGAAGGGATGGAGGTGGTGGTGAAGAAGAGACGAGGAGGGCAGGTACGCCGCGGCAAGGTGAAGCGTTGTGGGCGCCGCCCGCCGGGCAGGTGTGCGCCGCGTCGACCCGCTGGTGAGCTTCCGCCTTGTGGCGGGTTGGACCTGGCGAGGCGGCGGCCGCGATCTAGTGGTCCTTGAGGCTTCTAGTCTAGTAAAATGGGAAGGCTGAAGGATGAAGACGATTTTTCAGGTACCCCTGGTGATAGGCGGTAATGGTTGCTCTTGGCCCTTTCCCACTCCTGCTGTTAGTGGCCGAAATGTATGTTACTGGACTAGGCTAGCAAACGTCTAGATTCCGTTCATTTTCTTCGAAAAACCATGGAGGCTTAAAGTTCTTACCAAAAGCCTTCCTCCTAGGATGTCAGTGCTAACCAACACTTGTCTATACCTAGTTCACAAACTTACAACTTTGCATTAGAGCAGGTTCCTTTATCCTCGGGCCTGGTCTTCTCTTATTTGACTTCTAAAGGTTTAAGATAAAAGTATTCACTAGAAGTGCTTGCGTGCAGTAATAACCGAGAAAGGAGGGAAAGTACAAAGTAGGAAAAATAATAACTGCTTTCTTGTAGTTTTCAAAGAAAAAAAGGATTCCTCATCTTTGTGGTTTATAGTTTACAAGTCACTATCTCCATTCTGGCTTTCTCTTGCTTGCCACTGTTATCAGGAGACCAGGGATAATGACAGGACAGTAGTTGTTATATGGCATATGTAGCGTTCTTGGAAAGTTGATTTAGGGAGTAAGATACCTCATGCAAATCAATTTTGTAACAAAACATTATGTGTCTCACCTTTTTTACCCACTATGTCTTCTGTAAGATGACACGAGCCACTTCTTGGAATCTTTGTTTATGAAAGACTTATCCTGAGATCTTTCTGAGAATAAAAATGCCTTGATGATCTAAATAGATTTTTTTTTTGTTTTTGATTTGTTTCTTTGGTTTTGTTTGGCTTGTGGAATCTTAGTTCCCCGACCAGGGATCGAACCCAGGCCCCTGAAGTGGAAGTGTGGAGCCCTAACCACTGGACCGCCAGGGAATTCCCAAATAGATTTTTTTTTTGGATTTGACACCAGACGCCAAAAAATGATTCGGGGTCTTGTTTAAAGGGTAGTTTCTTGTGCCTTGTTCTATAATCTATTATTATTTTTATTAATATTAATCTATTACAATATAATCGTCTGTTAGTTTGTTATACATTAATTTACCAAAACCAGTGTTTCTAAAAGTATGTTCAGAAGAACATTATGTTTGTTTGGCTGTTTTTAGTAATTATGCAGAAAAGGTTTCCATTATTAAATCCACTTTGGGGGAATGTTCTATATGTATTCAACCAGGTTTCTTTATTGTACGCCTTCTCAGAGCCTTTATATCATGTACACACTTGCACACACACACACACACACACACACACACACACACACACACACACACACACACACACACACACACACACACACACACACACACACACACACTGTGAGCCTTAAAGAGACTAGCATGTCACAAATTTACTTGAACCAGAAAAACTTTTAGCAGAGTATCTCTATATTTTTGAACACCTTTTAAAGAGATGCTAAGTTATATGCTTCTTGGACCTCTGAGCATGGAGCTGGGAATTGGGAGATGTTTGTTCTACTTGGGCTTTATTAGTCAAATTAGGTGTGTGAACTTGTAGCCCTCCTTCCTGTGGAATGGTGTAAGGAAACATTGAGTAATGTATACCTGCAGCTTGTATACTTGACTCATCCTCAAAAACTTGGTGAGGTGTGTGTACTCTTTGCATTTTACTGATAGGAAACTAAGGCTCTGAAAAATTGAACAGTATGCCTGGGATTTGAAACCAAATTGTCTGACTCAACAGCTCTTACTCTTTCCATTATTGCACTCGATCTCTGAAATGGGAACCACAGTGCTCGTTCCATTTTCTTTGCCTGGCCTTGTGGGTGTTAAATGACACAGCTGGTATGAGAGCACTTTAATCAGTAAGAAGTACCATAAAAGTATATGGCAGCAAATTTCAATATACACCACCTCTAGGTGGTAGGTATAAGAGTGAGCCCTTGGAACAGAATAACTATAGTTGAGTCTCACTTTATCTGGGGGGTTGCTTCTACAGTCAGCGTACACTGTGAAAGTTGAGTATTTTCAAAAATTGCCCTTGAACTACCCTTAGGAAGTCAGTTCTCTTTGGAAATTGATTCCGTCTTTCAGTAAGTCATATGCAGCCATTTTTCCTTCAGGGTTGAAACGTATCCCTGCTTCTTCCTTTGAGTATCAGAGGAAGTTGGTTTGGGATTAGGTGATGTAGATGAAAAATATATTGTGTCAAACTTTAGCCTCACAATGAACCATTCATGCTGTAAGAGACACTGAGGAACTGAGAGACTGTCCAAGGGAACAGAACACCTTCATTGAGTAGAATGGCAGACAGATTGCCAGCACTGGTTATGTGTTTTTTTCCCCTTTCTCTTTCTCTCTCCCTCTCTCCCTCTCTCTCTCTCTCTCTCTCTCTTTTTGCTGAGCACTTAGAGTTGAATGTGTATATGATGCAACTTAACTATATAAGATGACACTAACAGTGCTGGATATCTTATGGGATACCATAGAATCCTCCCAGTTTGGGTGCTCTGAGGACAGGCTGTTGCTCTATCAGGGCATGCCTTCAGCCTTTGGGCTCCGGGCAACAATAAACAATGTTTTTACTTCCTGCTATTATGTCTTATTTTCTTTGGTCAAATTTCTATAAAGGGAAGGGTTCCTAGCTTGGATCATCTAGTCAATGTCACAACCAGCTAATTAATTTCTCATATGAATCAACTGATGCCTGGGGGGATATCTTTGTGAGGATCCTCACAATGTGTTGGGGACAGAGCAGCAATAGATGGTTCCCGGTGCATGTGAGTCCTCAAAGCCACCAGCCCACTGCAGGACGTGTGTCTCTGGAGTTTTTCTTTTCTTTTCAAGCGCTAACTTTGATTCTCTACAGTGGTGATCTCCCAACATTTTTTGGTCATGTACATCATCAGCAGAATTGGAGCAGGCAGGCACTACCAATAGAATTTATTGTGTACACGTATTACTGTACTGTTATTAAGTTGTAAAGTAAATTGGAATTTAAAGCTGAGATTTAAATAAGTGTAAATGAATGTTATTGTATTCACTTCCCTTCTCCCCTTGAATCATCTTGCATGCACCTCACAGAGCCACTGCTTGATCTTTGTCTGTGTGATGTAATATTCATTTTCTGACTTTGTGCATTGTATTATTCCAGTGTTTTTAGTCTGTAAGCTATGAAATAACACCATTACCAGTCCTTGGGGTTATCCTGTCAAGAACCTTCAACTATTGTTTTTGAGTTGGAGAAAATGGTGTCTTGCTTCTGAAAACGCTCTATAATTTGGTGCCTTTCCTGCTATTACATGTCAAGTTAGTACATGTAACAACAGTTGCAGCAGTTATGTTCTGTGAAGTTACCGTGAACGCCATCTTAGCAAACACTGAATCATTGCCCCTAGAGAAAATGCAGGGTTTGGTTCCTGTGAGCCTCTGGTCACAGCATATTTGTCAGCTGATCAGTACATAACCTTGTTTTATGTGTGCTTCTGTTTGCCTTATCTAATATATATCGTTGATCCATTAACATTGAACTCACTGCCAGTAGCGCTATAGCTTGTGCTTTAGCGAAGCTTATGTAACACATGTGTTTTCTCTCTGTAAGGCAGCTTTCTTGCCTTTAGGAACACTAGACAGCACTTTGCTTGGGGACCATTTTAAACTGCACACTCACCAACAAAAAGCACAAAATGTGAAAAATGTGGTGCTAAGTAGACCTTGAAAAGGGTACTTGTTTAAAATATGAGAGGTGAAATAAGAAGGCAAAGCATCACATACTGGGAACATGTGCATCTGGTTTTACACAATTTTAGCTGTTCTGCTCATGTATGTACCTGTCCTCAAAAAATTGGGAAAGTGCAGTGAGTAATGATTTTGCGGTTATAAATAAGCTTTAGTGAGTAGGAGAATTTGCAAATACAGAATCTTTAAATAATGAGGATTGGCTTTGTAGAGTAGTATTTATAAGGATGGGCTTGGAGACTGCAAGTCTTGATTAGCATTCTGGCTCTTCCCTAAATGATCTATGGCAAATTAGTTAATGTCTCTGAGTCTAGGTACATATTCCCTCAACTGTACTTTGGGGATATCCACCTCATAAGGCTACTGTGAACATTTAATGAATGTTTAGCCCTTGAAAAAACTTTATAAAAATAAATATATTTCCATCACTATTTCATCCACCATCTCAACAAATCTTGTCAGGGAGTAGTGGGCAGGGGTACTAGCAGGGGCGGGGGCATGTTTTTCACTTATGCCTTAGGAAAACTTTTTGTGCCTGGAAGTAAAATCTTTGTAATAATTAAGAACCTCTCATTAACTGAAAGTATGAATCTGATTAGAATATTTGTCCCTAAAATATAGTAAGTGGGTCATGGTGAGTACCCTTGCCAATGGCTCTTTGTATCTGTGCTTCTCAGACTTGAATGTGTTTACAAATCATCTAGAGATCTGTCTAAAATGTAATTTCTGATTCGGAAGATCTGGAATGGAACTTTTTTTTCATTTTTAATGACATTGTTTTCTTTCTAATTTTACAAGCAATATATGTTCATTGCAGACAATTAGAAATACATAAAAGCATAAAGTAAAAATTAACAATCACCCATAATCTCCACCCCCCCAGAGATAACCATTGTTTGCATTTTGATGCATTTCCTCCCAGTGTCTACGTATTTTTTTTTAATGGAAGTATAATTGACCTACAATATTATGTTAGTTCCAGGTGCACAACATAGTGATTAGATATTTCTATACATTACAAAATGATCACCGCGATATGTCTAGTTACCAGCTGTCACCATACAAAGATATTACAATATAATTGACTATATTCCTCATGCTAAACATTTCATCCTCATTTATTTTGTAACTGGAAGTTTGTACCTCTTAATCTCCCTCACCTATTTCACTAATCCCCCAACCCCCTCCCCTCTGGCAACCACCTATTTCTTCTCTGTATCTATGACTCTGTTGTTTTGTTATGTTTGTTCATTTGTTTTTTAGATATGTGAAATCAGATGGGATTTGTCTTTCTCTGCCTGACTTACTTCATTTAGCATAATACCCTCTAGGTCCATCCACTTCACAAATGGCAAGATTTCATTCTTTTTTATTGCTGAATAATGTGGAACAGAACTTGATGCTGAATTTCGTACAGGTTCCCAGGTGATACTATGGTCCATGGACTGAACTCTGTAGTTAGGCTTTTTTTTTTCCTCTTAATAAATCTATTTTATTTATTTATGTATTGGCTGTGTTGGGTCTTCGTTGCTGCACATGGACTTTCTCTAGTTGTGGCGAGCGGGGGCTACTCTTTGTTGCAGTGCACAGGCAGTGCAGTGCACATTGTGGTGGCTTCTCATTGCAGAACATGGGCTCTAGGCACATGGGCTTCAGTAGTTGTGGCACATGGGCTCAGTAGTTGTGGCTCTCGGGCTCTGGAGTGCAGGCTCAGTAGCTGTGGCACACGGGCTTAGTTGCTCCACGGCATGTGGGATCTTCCCAGACCAGGGATCGAACCCGTGTCCACTGCATTGGCAGGCGGATTCTTAACCACTGTGCCACCAGGGAAGTCCCTGTAGTTAGGCTTTATACAAATTCGTAAGTTCTACCTGTGCCGAGGTCTGTTAGTACTCCTCTTTTCCAGTGGCTCAGAGGAGGTGATAGAGCAGACCAAGGGTGTAGGTGACTTAGGGGAGGTCTATCATTAACAGAACCAAAACCTCTCAAAAGTCAAGTAAATTGATAAAGGAGAGCAAGATGATGAAATAAACTGGTAGACAACAAACCATTAAGCAAGTGGCCACTTCCCCAGCTTTTGCAAATTGTCTTCCAGAAATTGAACTGTAAAAACAGCTTTCTTAATAATAGAAATAGAAAGGAGTTATGTGTACTTATAGGGAAGCAGGATAATAGGCCTGAAAATTCCTGACAGATCTCCAAAATTCCTCTGCGGCTCCCTCTCCTCCCTCACTACCACCATCTTATGTCATTTTCTGGATAATTTGTTAGTAGAAACATTTTACTGAATGTCTGTACAACAGGGGCCTGAAGAATAAGGCTCTAAGTGTCCTGGCAGATGGGCAGGTGAGTAGTGCCTTCCTTTAACCTGCTGTATTAGTTCCTGTGGCTGCTGTAACTAATTGCCATAAGTTTAGTGGTTTAAAACAGTACAGATTTTTCATCTTACAGTTCTGGAGGGTCACAACTCTGAAATAGGTCTCAGTGAGCTAAAAGGAAGGTGTTGGCATGGTGTGTGCCTTCTGGAGACCAGGGGAAAACTCTTCCTTGCTTTTCCAGCTTCTAGAGGCTACCCACATTCCCTGATTCTTGGGCCCTTCCTCTGTCTTTAAAGCCCGCAGAGTAGCATCTTCAGATTGGTCCTTCACTCTCTGACTTTGACACTCCTACTTCCCTCTTTCACTTGCAAGGACTTTGATTATATCAGGCCCAAGCAGATAATCCAGGGTAATCTCCCCATCCTGAGATCCTTAATTTAAATCATGTCTTTAAAAACAGCCCCTTTTGCCGAGTAAAGTAACATAGTCATAGGTTTTGGGGATTAGGAACATGTACATTTGAGGGTAGGGGGCAGTTTCCTCTCTGCCACACTTGCCTAGCACCAACATTTCTGACTAATAGATCCCTTTCCAGGTTTGTGGCTACATCAGAGTTCGGCTTTATAGTAGCTCCAATTTTGAGTTGAAATTTATTATTTATGGTACTGGATAGGATCTATAAATTTTTTTAAAAATTGACAGTTGTTTTTTTTTTTAAAGATTGTGTTTCTCTTAAGGATTGTGGTGGTGTGGAGGCTGGTAAAGACAGTGTTTAAGGGACTGGAATTTTACCTTAAAGAACAAGATATTTGGCAAGGTTTGAACAAGACTAAGGGAAAAGAAGAGATCTCAAACTGAACGTTCTGTGTTAGAAAATATGAATTAAGCAGACAAATCCTTGATCCTATAAATAATATTTATTTGAAGTAGCAGATGCTCATTTAATTGAAAATCAAAATGATAAAGATATTGATTCAGTTAACAGCAGAATCATGTTTGTATGCTTTTCTGACATTTGTTTAATGAATTTCTTTGGAATATCTTGATATTTTATGTTAAAGCACTTTTAGAAATAGCTAATACATTCTTGATTGTTTAACAATACTTGTAATTTACTCTTTTATGTTCTTTTATATTCTAATGATATATTTTGGAAGATAATAATCAGGAAATTTGAAATTGACATTTTTTTCTCATGAAAATGGTTATGTTAATTTTATGGTCTTTCTAAGAAGAGAGCTTGTGTTGTCTGATAGTATCTCCCAACTTTAGTTAAATATCCATTTGGTAAGTTTTATCATTCTGCTCTCAGTATGAAACTGCTAGAAGACTACCCACAAGGGACAGCAACCACGAGCTTGCTTGCACCTGTGCTGTTTATTATTGTTGCTAGTAACTAATTGTGTCATTTTCCCTGGCTTCATTCAGTCTAGGAATTTAGGCTTTTTCATCTTCAAGAATGGGGTAGTAGGATCCGTCATGCTTATAAGGTAGTGATGAAGATTGAGATAGAGTGCAAAAACCTTTGAAAAATATAAAGCCCTGTAGAAACACTGATTATAATGCAGGAAATATCAGACTGTTTGGTGGAGACAGAAAGTGCTTATGAAGGGTCAGTGTGGAAAAGGGGGAACTAACATTTACTGAAACCCGCTGTGATTACCTCCGCCTCTGCTCCTTATGGCCCTGGCCAGATATAAATTAAGAACGAGATGCAGAACTTGGCTAACCTCAGAGAACTTGAGGAGGCACTGGAATGGCAGGACTGCCTTGATAAGTAGCTGTTGATGGGTTGATTAACATTCCCCAAACCTTCCCAGTTGCTCAGGATTCCTAAAGGGAGATATACCCATGGTGGTATGTGAGAGGAATTTTGTTGACTCAGCTTGAGACAAGGGGAGGAGCCTTTGGAGAATCACTGTATTGGGTCTGAGTATATCATGAGGTAGATTAGAAAACAGCTCTGGCCTTAATTTCTGGTCTCTTATTTGTCTACCGCCTTCCGTATCATGGCACTTGCATAATCTTTCCAGCCTAATCAATCTTCCCTTCTTTTCCCTCACATTTATTTGAATACCTATCATGTGCCAGGCTCTGCTAGGCAACCAAAATCCTTAAAGATGCTGCTGCCATCCTTAAGGAACCTAGTAAGGAAGACAGGAACATTAACAGGTTGTCTTTGCACCATCAGAATCCTTTGTGGTTTCCTGTTGGCTCAAAGATAGTTTCAACTCCTCAACTTCAGTGAATTGGGTTTTCCGACTTTCTATTCCTCTATTTCTTTACACTTTTTTTTTTATAGCTGAACATGCCCATTTGGGTCATGCCACACTTTCGTGCCACCACCATTCCTCCAGCTTGGGATGTCATACTTTTTCCTCTCCAAGTGCAAGTTGGTTCCATGTACTTATTAATTTAAAACATATTTATTGCGTTAGGTTATGGGAATACACAGGTAAGACCTACTTCTGCTTTCACAGGACTTCTGTTTAAGCAGGAATTTCAAAATCCTCTCTCTCCCTCCTTTGCAGGGCCATGTATTTGCCACTGTAGCAGATGCTGCCTTGTGGTGGTGTCTGTGTGTGCTGTCTTCCAGCAATGCTGAGAGAGCTCCTTAAGGGCAGAAAGCAGAGCCTGGCATAGTACTTGCACATAAGGCATTCAGCAAATGCTTGTTGATGGCGATATGATGCATTCCAGAATGGACCTGGGAGGGGCTGGTATTGCTTCTCCCACTTCTGCTATCCCTGCTATTTCAGATTTCCTCAAGGTGATACTTCTCATTAGAATATTCATTGACCCAAGATTTCTAAAACCTCTTAGTTTTTATGGTTTTAAATTTCCGTTAACGGAAGTCGGTTAACAATGGAAATTTAAAACCATAAAAAAATTTTGATTAACAATTAAATATAAGTATTTAAAGAGCTAAATACGTTATTCTGTGTAAACTTGTATCTGTTAATGTGAGGAGAGAGGGAAGTGTTTTTTCCCCAAAATCTTTCCTCAAAAATTAATTCACACTTGTTATGAATTGCAAACATTACAGAAGATTCAGAAGATGACAGTGTAGAGAATGAATGCCCTTTCTGCTCCTACCACCCAGCAATAGTCATTAAGAGTTTGGTGAACATTCCTCCTGATTTTTTTCCCTATGCATACAGTAAAGTCACTTAGATCCTTGAAAGAAATGTAGTCACATTGACCCCCAAAAAGGTACCAATTCTAATAAATAACTCCTGTTTTGAAAATACATAGATAAGCCTTTATCTTGCTCAGATTAACTTTTAAAGGATATCCTGTGTTTAGCTCTGAAAAGTCCTACCTTGTCTGATGGTTCTTAAAATTTTCCATCCTTACAGCTCACCCCATGTCACCCCTTCACTAAAAAAAAAGTATTCTTTTTACAGTAAAAGCTTATTTTTGTATAAAACTTTAGATTTTCACATTTATTGACTCAATTTTCAAAATTGGTTTTGGTTTAGGGTAGGGGTCATAAGAGGGGTGGAAGCCAAGCCACCCTGACCCTCTTGCACCTGGTTCTCCATCACCTTTCTGCATTGTGTGGAAAGTTGGTAGCTCTGTCCTCAGAGGCCCTACTGGAAACTCATTGGGCCCTTCCCATTTCAGAAGCATGGATTTCTTTTCAAACACAGAATTCTTTAATACAGAAAAGGGTTCTTTGTCTTCTGGGTATGTACGTGAGTGGTTCATTTCTTAACTTGATTTTCTTTTCACTGATTCATTATGTGACCTTCTAACAAGTTCCTTTTCTTAAGTCTAAAAAGTGTGGAGCTGATACCCTTTACTGAGTAGAGAGAGACTAGCACATGTGGTTTGGAAACTAGTGGTAATCCTGGCAGTGGGGCCTGGGTGGGACTTGAGAGAGGAGCTCGTGGTTAGATCGGCGCTTGGCAGCTAACGTGGTGTGCTCCGAGAGGCTGGCTGACTCCTGCCCCGGGCCTTGTGTGGGTCCAGTAAGCTAATTAGATCCCTTCTCCTGGGATGATCGGGTTCTGGGGATCCGACTCTTCAAACTAAAAAAAAAGACCTGTTTGATAAACTATAACCATAGTTTCTTAATTTATACTTAACCTTTATGTGCCTTTGTGAAATGGAGGAAATAAGGGCACTTGTTTCATAGAGCTATTATGAGGATTGAAATGACATAATTCAGGCCATTCATTAATCAATTCATTGAGTAAATTTGGAGTGCCTTGGGAACAGTGGCAGATGGTGAGAAGTGATAAGATTCTGGATGTATTTTGTAGGTAGGGCTGACTCATTTGCTGATGAATTGGTTGGATGTGGCATGTGAGAGAAAAAGGAGTCAAGCACGACTCTGAGGCTTTTGGCCTGAGCATCTCGGCAGGATGGAGCTGCCACTTACTGAGATGGGGGAGATGTGGGAGGAGTAGGGTTAAGGGCTAGAAGCAAGAGTTGAGTTTCAGACATCCAAGTGGAGATCTGGGGTAGGCAGCTGGAAAAAATCAGTCTGGAGTTCAGGGAAGAGGTCCAGGCTAAAGCTATGGATTTGAGGGTCATCAGCAACAAATGGTATTTAAAATCATGGATTAGATGAGATCACTAAGGATTGACTGTAGAATGAGTGCCTGGAATAGTGAGGGCTTAGTCAGTGTTGGCAGTTATTCCCACTATTACTGCGATTACTCATATTATTCCTACTTAGTAGAACTGTTACAGAACTGCCAGGTGAACCGAAATCTCTCATTCTTTTTAGTACAAATCTCTTTGAGAAAAATGGTATTAGAAGTTTCTGTAGAGAATATATTATCAGTATCCAGGGATTTGGGTGATCCTAATGAGTTGTGCTCCCCGAAGTCATTCACCCACAGAGCTGGATAGGTTCAGGCATTAGAATTCAATAGACCAGGGGTTGAGTCTTGGCTTTACTTTGTACCAGCAGTGAAACCTTTTTTTTTTTTTGGACAATAAAATGATTTTCTTTTATCAAGCAATATTCTGTTAAAATAAAACAGCATTCAAGGAATTTAATGTAACCCAGTAACATACTTCATATTAGCATTCACCCTCAATATTAAAACATGTGGCATTATTATACAGTCTTCAAATGTACATCATAGTCACTTAATCTGTCATGTCTTATTAGAATCTGCTTTCAAAAACGGTGATGTTCCTAATTGGAAATACAATATTGATTATACGATGATAAAATAAGCCAGCTGTAGTGGGCTGAATGATAGCCCCCCAAAAGATATCCATTTCCTAATCCCTGGAACCTATGAATGTTAACTTACTGGAAATAAGGAGTATTGACAGAGATGGAGAAATCACCCTTGATTATCTGATGAGCCCTAAGTTCAATGCCAAGTGTCCTATAAGAGACACAGGGAAGATAGATGCACAGAGAAGGAGGAGGCAGTGTGAGCACAAAGTCAGAGATTGGAGCAGTGCAGCTACAAGACCAGAAAATGGAAGTGGCGAGGAATGGAACCTCTCCTGGAGTCTTTGAAGGGAATCAGGCCCTGTCAACATTATGATTTCAGATTTTTGGCCCCCAGAACTGCAAGAGAATAAACATCTGTTGTTTTCAGCCTCACAGTTTGAAGTCATTTGTTACAGCAGCCATAAGAAACTAATACAACACTAAGAGGTGCTTTTGGGCTTCCCTGGTGGCGCAGTGGTTGAGAGTCCACCTGCCGATGCAGGGGACACGGGTTCATGCCCCGGTCCGGGAAGATCCCACATGCCGCGGAGCGGCTGGGCCCGTGAGCCATGGCCGCTGAGCCTGCGCGTCTGGAGCCTGTGCTCCGCAACGGGAGAGGCCACAACAGTGAGAGGCCCGCGTGCCAAAAAAGAGGTGCTTTTTTCAAGTTTAATTATTTTTAAACAATATGAATGATAAATAAGAACTTTAAAGAGATCTTTTTTTTTCCATAGGCAAACCACATACATTTATTTGATTGGATTTTAGATTTTTGATTTTTTAGATCAGCCTCTTCTTTTAAATAGCATCATGATTAAAAAAGTACAATAGACTAAGATGCAGTCTGGAAGACGAACATATAAAAAGGAAAATAGAGATCACCATATCTTAACCATTCGGTAATTGCGCAACAGTTTGGTGTATTTTGTCCCAGTATATGTGTTCTACATATATATTTTCTGAAGTTGACACTATTCAGTATAGAGTGAAACCTTTTTGAGCCTCAACTTCTTCATCTATTCAAAGGGGTCACCTTGCAGAGATGACAGGTGGATTCAAGGAAGTAAATGTCAGTTTCTTCCCTGTCTTCTCTGCTCATAGGGCCTTGGACTCCATCCTAGAGCCAGTCAGGGTTCCCTCTCTGCAGCTCATGAGATACTGATATTCTTTCTGTCTCTGTGCTTCTTTTTAAAACCTTATGCCAACTACTAGCCCCTTGTAATGATAACCTTCCTTTGTGAGATGTGATTCATTGCAATTAATTAGATTATAGTTTACCTTTCTTGAATTACAGTTTAATCTTTTTTTTTTTTATTGTGGTACGCGGGCCTCTCACTGTTGTGGCCTCTCCCGTTGCGGAGCACAGGCTCCGGACGCGCAGGCTCAGCGGCCATGGCTCACGGTCCCAGCCTCTCCAAGGCATGTGGGATCTTCCCAGCCCGGGGCACGAACCCGCGTCCCCTGCATCGGCAGGCGGACTCTCAACCACTGCACCACCAGGGAAGCCCGAATTACAGTTTAATCTTCTTAATGTGATTTAGAAGACACTTGTCTTATGAGCAACACATTTTAGTTCTTTCTGAATGCAGATGATGAACTCTAATGTTCATTCCTTAAGCGCTTCAGCTTTCAAAGGGGAACGGTTATGTCTCTGCTTACCCCTTGAAAATAGGGACAGCAAAGTTATAATTTCTGAGCCCCTGTGGCCCTTTGTAGCAGCCAGAGCACCGAAACTTCTTTTTGGTAGCTCCTAGTATGGTCTTCAGGAAGGATATTTAAGGAGTAATTCTAATATCACAACTGCTGAAGCACTCTGATGGATGGCATGAGCCACTCCAAGAAGTAGTAAATTTTCCATTGTTAGAAGTGTTCAAGCAGGTACAGATTTCCGGTTATAAAACAAATAAGTCACGGAGATGTAATATATGATGCAGTGACTAGAGTTAATGATACTGTATTTGTATATCTGAAGGTTGCGAAGAGAGTTAATCTTAAAAGTTCTCATCACAAGAGAAAAACTTTGTTTTAACTGTGTCGTGATTGATGTCAACTAGACTTATTGTGATCATTTCACAATACATACAAATATTGAACCAATATGTTGTACAGCTGAGATTAATATAGTGTTATATGTCAGTTATGTCTCAATTTAAGAAAAGACTATACTAATTAAACTTAAAAGCTTCTGCACAGCAAAGGAAACCATAAACAAAATGAAAAAACAACCCACAGAATGGGAGAAAATATTTGCAAATGAAGCTACCAACAAGGGATTAATCTCCAAAATATACAAACAGCTCATGCAGCTCTATGTCAAAAAAAGAAGAAACAAAAAACAACCCAATCAAAAAATGGGCAGAAGATCTAAATAGACATTTCTCCAAAGAAGACATATAGATGGCCAAGAAAAGCACATGAAAAGATGCTCAGCATCATTAATTATCAGAGAAATGCAAATCAGAGCTACAATGAGGTATCACCTCACACCAGTCAGAATGGCCATCATCAAAAAGTCTACAGGGCATTCCCTGGCAGTCCAGTGGTTAGGACCCTGCGCTTCCACTGCAGGAGGGATGGGTTTGATCCCTGGTCGGGGAACTAAGATCCCACGTGCTGTGTGGCACAGCCAAGAAAAAGAAAAAAAAGAAGTCTACAAACAATAAATGTTAGAGAAGGTGTGGAGAAAAGGGAACCCTCCTACACTGATGGTGGGAATGTAAATTGGTACAACCATTATAGAGAACAGTATGGAGGTTCCTTAAAAAACTGAAAATAGAACTACCATATGATCCAGTAATCCCACTCCTGGGCATATATCCAGAGGAAACTATTTCGAAAAGATACATGCACCCCAGTGTTCATAGCAGCACTGTTTACCATAGCCAAGACATGGAAGCAGCCTAAATGTCCAGCAACAGGTGAATGGATAAAGAAGATGTGGTATATATATGCAATAGAATATTACCCAACCATAAAAAAGAATGAAATAATGCCATTTGCAGCAACATGGATGGACCTGGAGATGATTATACTAAGTGAAGTAAGTCAGAAAGAGAAAGACATCATATAATTATCACTTATATGTGGAATCTAAAAAATGATACAAATGAACTTATTTACAAAACAGAAATAGAGTTACAGATGTAGAAAACAAACTTATGGTTACCAGCGGGGGAAAGTGGGGAAGGGATAAATTGCAAGATTGAGATTGACATATACACACTACTATACATAAAGTAGATAAGTAATAAGGACCTATTGTATAACACAGGGGACTCTACTCAATACTCTGTAATGACCTATATGGGAAAAGAATCTAAAAAAAAGTGGTTATATGTATATATATAACTGATTCACTTTGCTGTACAGGAGAAACCAACACAACACTGTAAATCAACTATACTCCAAAAAAAATTTTTTTTAAATCTTAAAAAAAAAAGACTATACACTTTCATTGTAGAAATAAATATGTCAAAAAAAAGGGGGGGTTTCCCCTAGGTATCTCATGACCCAGAGAAAACCTTTGTAAACCTTTATGTCCATATTCTCTTAGATTTTATGTTAGACATTTCTGAAAATACGATTATGCTCTATTTTTTATTTCTTATTTAGAGAATGTGATTTTTTTTTAATTAATTAATTAATTTTGGCTGCGCTGGGTCTTCGTTGCGGCGTGCGGGCTTAGTTACGGTGCATGGGATCTTAGTGCCCCAACCTGGGATCGAACCTGGATGCCCTGAATCAGGAGCATGGAGTCTTAACCACTGCACCACCAGGGAAGTCCAAGAATTGTGATTTGTTCTTAAGATCCATCAAGCTACTTGATTTTCCTTTGCTTTTTAAAAAAAATAATTAATTTTTGGCTGTGTTGGGTCTTCGCTCCTGCGTGCAGGCTTTCTCTAGTTGCGGCGAGCATGGGCCATTGCGGTGGCTTCTCTTGTTGTGGAGCACAGGCTCTAGGCACACTGGCTTCAGTAGTTGTGGTGCGTGGGCTCAGTAGTTGCGGCTCACTGGCTTTGTTGCTCCGTGGCATGTGGGATCTTTCCGGACTAGGGATTGAACCCATGTCCCCTGCATTGGCAGGCGGATTCTTTTTTTCTTTTTTTTTTGGCAGGCGGATTCTTAACCGCTGTGCCGCCAGGGAAGTCTGTTCCTTTGCTTTTTATCCTCTGAGATAAATACAGAAATAATAGCCCACCAATATTGCCTTTGTGTTGTTTAATTTTCTGGCTGGAAAAATATTAAGTTCTCAAATACTATAAATCATTTGCACTGTGTGGTTCCTTTGGAAACCTTTTAAAATAGTTTCTTTAAATAGCAGTAGTATTACCCATTACTTTTTTATTACCCATTTTCCTCAAAGGAGACTTGAGTAAATATTATAGCAACAATTTTATTTTTATTGATTCTATGACATTTTCATTAAAACAGCCACTTGACCATAAAGCAAATCCATATTTGGACTTCTGAACATTTATGAGGCAACTTCTCTAATTAGATCGTCAGAAATATTGTAGCCCTAATGGAGCTTTTTCAGAATGCTGTCGTTGAGCTGTGTAGAATAATAAATTTCTGCTTGCAGAGTATCCCATCTAACATTTAGTGGAATTTAATCATAGTCCCCTGAAAGACAAGTACTCTCATTTAGTTCTGTAGCCTTTTGTTATATGTACTACTGTAACAACCCCGTAGGTGACTGGTGAACTAAAAATATTTACATGCTTATAGAATCCTAGGTTTATTGTAGCATTTTTACATACTATAGAATTCTGAAATTATCTATAAATGGATTATAACTATAACTGAAGTTAAAGTATTTATCATCACAGTTATTTCTGGAATTAATTTTAAAGCCTGAAAATTTTCAATGGGCAGGTTTGAGCAATAAGTACTAACTTTAAAAAGTCTATTTTTAGAGCATTCTTACCTGGTATCGTAGTACATATCAGGCTATGATATAATTATTGGCTTTTAAAAATAAGCAAATTGAAGGCATTTTTTTTTGCATGATAGATGCTCAATAAGTATGTTTAAAGAATGGATAAAATCTTCACAATTTAGTTATTTGCCCCATGTACTTTTATGTTATGCAGTAACACTTTTGCACTAAAATAGACTGTTCGATCAGCTAGCATGCCAATTCCAGTTATACTAAGTTCAAGCTTCATTGCCTGCCTTTGTGTATTAGTGCAGAGGGGAGTTTTATGGATAGAGGAAAGAGGCAAATTGGATGACCAGGAGTTCTAAAGTAATTTCTAATTTCTAAAGCTTTTCCTAAAAGTTTAGAATTGTTTGAAATCTTGACCTTTTATTTCTGTGAGTTCTCTGAGGAGAGGGTCTCTGGTTTATAACTCTGTTATCAGAAATGTCTGGCACTCAATAGGTCCTCAGTAAATGTTGAATGAATGAGTTGGTTGTCTTTGTGATTTATCCTCTGGGGACTTCTCTGCAATTATTTATCACTAAATTGGGGTAAAGGTGATCCTTGCCCAGTTTAAATGTTTGTGCTGGAGTATATAATTAGTGGTAAGGTACTGGGTGCTTTCATCTGATTATCTCTAATGACTGCAGTGACTTTGCTTGGTATTGTCATTGCTGTTTAGCAGATGAGAAAACAGGCTCAAAGAGGATAAGTTACTTGAACACAGCTAGTAAAAGACAGAGGTAGGACCCCAGCCTGGCATGCTGCCTGTAGTCTGTACTCTTTATCTGCTCTTCCACAGAGATTAAGGACCTGGGCTCTCAGGATTAACAGGCTCTTCATGAATTGTTCTTGGTACCAATAAAGCTGGATATAGGAAATTCAACTTTGTGAAGCACAAAGTAAATAATACAGCATTGCATGCGTTTAGAAATTTTTTGGGTACTTCAGCTCTTCAGTTACTGGGTGGCCTTGAATCTGACCAAAAGTTTTCCCTGGGGAATATTCCAGTTGCTTAGGAGTTGGGGAGTAATGGAGGCTGGGCGCTGGAGGAGAAGGACCAAATGAGAAAGGTGTAGGACGAGGGATCAACGGTGGCTTGTTTGTTTTTTAATTGTAACCCATTTAAAACAAGCAGGGATAAAGATTAATGTAATGACTATGCACCGACCACAAAGCTAATTAAACCTTCATATTATGTTTGTTTCAGATCTTAAAGAAATAGAACATTGCAGCTATAACCGAGGCCCTTAGCACATCCCATTTTGTATTAGACTTTTATTCATATGTTAGTTTATATTCATGTTGATAAATACAATTTTAGTACATTCATTTTTAACTGCTATGTAATGTTTTAGAGTATGAATATACCCGTTTATTCTCTAGCTGATGACGATTTAGGTTGTTTCCAATTATTTTGCAGCATACCCAGTGGGACAGTAAACTTTTTTTTACTTCTCTGCACATGTGTGTCTGCCTAGGAGAAGAAGCGCTGTGTATGTGCGCCTTCGGTTCTGCTGCATCTTCTCAGATAGCACTCTCAAGTGGGGGTGGGTTTGCAGTCCTGCCACAGTGCATGAGTGCAGGAGAGATGCTAAGTGGGAGAAAGCAAGGAATGAGGAGGGGCATGCTGAGAAAACAGAGTATTTCAAGAAAATCAGAAGTATATCAGCCCAGTAAAAGGAATCTCTTGCAGAAAAGGAAAGCTGTCAATCTTGGCTCTTCATTTTCCTTCTTTAAGATCAAAAATGAGATTTTATGGAGCTTAAACAAAGCGTTTGTGTCAAGTATGCTGAAAATTTTGCCTGATCACACTGTTCTGAATCTGCTGAGTGATCCATTACTTACTGGAATGCACCATGAGAACAAGCAAAATTGAATGGCTTCTTTTTTTTTTTGGTACGCGGGCCTCTCACTGTTGTGGCCTCTCCCATTGCGGAGCACAGGCTCTGGACACGCAGGCTCAGCGGTCATGGCCCACGGGCCCAGCCTCTCCGCGGCATGTGGGATCTTCCCAGACCGGGGCACGAACCGGTGTCCCCTGCATCAGCAGGCGGGCTCTCAACCACTGTGCCACCAGGGAAGCTCGAACGGCTTCTTTATTTTTACTAGGGAAGGTGAAATTTGAAAAACGTATTGTGAAGAGAGGTAAACACTTCAGTCCTACCATTAAAAAAAAATCCAAAATAACTTTCTTGTGTTGTATATTTTCATTTGGGAGTGCAATTTAAGTTGAACTTAGAATTGGGTCTTCTGAAGTGTTAAAAAATTCTAATTATGGAGCCAAGACTTTGTTCCAGTCAGGGAAATTCTATGCACACTAAAAAACATGGTTTTATTCATGATGATCTATTAACTATGTCCTAACCATGTCATCCCCCAGGCCTGTTAGCAGGAAATAAAATAAAAAGTTTTCTGTCAGCTTCCTCTTTTTTTTTTTTTTAATTGAAGAATCGCTGACTTACAATATTAAATTAGTTTCAGGTATACAACATAGTGATTTGATATTTTTATACACTACAAAATAAGGATAAGTCTAGTTTCCATCTGTTACCATACAAAGTTATTACAGTATTATTGACTATATTCCCTATGCTGTACATTGCATCCCTATGCCTTATTTATTTTATAACTGGAAGTTTGTACCTCTTCACCTACTTTGCCCATCCCCCCACCCCCTCCCCTCTGCCAGCTTCTTTCTTCTCTTTTTGCCCTTGTTCACTCTATTGTAGCAGTAGTTAAGGAAATCTCATGATGCAGAAGCTTGTAATAAGGAGGAAGCAGAAAGGGAAGAGAGGGAGAAGACACAGATCAGTGGTTTTCAGCACAAAGCTGGGTGGTGGGCTGCTACTGGTAAGTACTAATCAGAAGAAGCCGGGTGTGCCGTTTGTCACAAATGACCCTGCAGTAGCACATGCTGGCGCTTAGTGAATTGGAGCCCATTCTTATTTTTACATTTAGTGAGCCCTCTCTGCAGGGAAGAGGATTGCTTGTCTCCAGGGCCTTTTGCACACTACGGGAGTCTTTCCCTACCCACACTGTTCTCTCTGTGTGTTACATTCTCTCCTCTAGTCTTCTCCAGGTTAGTCCTATCCACCTTTGGTGGTTCTCAGACTTCTTATTCTCAGGATTCCTTTACACGCTTAAAAATTTCTGAGGACCCAAAGAACTTTTGTTTATGTGGGTTATATATATATATATATATTTTTTTTTTAAAGGGTTATACTGATCAACATTTACCATATTAGCAATTGAAACTGAGAAATTTAAAAATATTTATTCATTTTAAACAATAAACCCTATTAATTTGTTAACTTTAATAAATAATATATTTTTATGAAGAATATTTTGTTTGTTTTGGAAAACATGGTTAGAAGACTGTTTTAGACATTGTTTTATATTTTATAAACGGGCTAGGAAGATAGCTGGATTCTCATATCTGCATTGGGTCTGTTGTGATATCACACCTGTGTAGCCTCTGGAAAACTATTGTACACTCCTGAAAGAATGAAAGTGAAAAAGGCAAATAACATCTTAGTATTTTTTTGAAAATAGTTTGACCTCGTGGAGCCTTCTAAAAGGGTCTCAGGACCTCAGGGGTCCTGAATCTCACTTTCAGAATCATTGCTTTAGATCTCAGTTCTGTTGTCACTTCTCCAGCAAAGCCTTCCCTGACCTCCCTCACTAGGTCAAACTTTCCTATTGTGCCCTAGTAGTACTATGTACCTCTCATCTGTACCATTTATTAAAGTACCACCTTAACTTTAATGTCTGTTTCTGCTACTTGGCTCCTTGAGATTAGGGATCATGTATGGGTTTTGCGCACAATTATATCCTCAGCCCTTGCCACAAAAGCCTGCCCTGTTCTGGGCATTTGGTGCATATTTAAATAAATAAATGAGTGAATCACTTTAAATAAACAGACTTCTTGGATTCCACTTGATTATAGACTTTCCCTTAAAATGTAAGTCCTTCTCTGAATTGTATACCTGTTGTCTCTATTCAGAGCATATATTTATTTTCTGTTTTTTCAGACTGATTATTGCTAAGACTGTTGCAGGGCCATTACACCCCGGATCTGTGCAGCATTCTGCTCATACTCTGTCTCACCCATTGCACCACGTTACAATTCTCTGTTTACCTTCCATCCCCCATCCCCCCCACTAGATTCTTCAGAAGCTTATTGAGAAAAGGAATTGTGACTTGTTTATCTTTTCAATCCCCTTCTCCATGCCGCAGTAGCATATCTTAGTATATAGTAGACACTAATATTTTCCTGAATGTGTCAAATTGGATTTGAAAAGATACATACACTACAATTGCAAGTAGATGTAAAAATTTTGACCTAAGAAAAATCATGTTCCCAATGCATGGACTACTGACAGCTTATTTATTTCTGAATTGTTTTGCACATCAGAATACATAGGGTAATTCTGTAGGTATTCTGATTTCCAAGAAAGAATCATCGTGATCAGGTGTTTTTTAAAAACATTTGTGGACTTCCCTGGTGGCTCAGTGGTTAAGAATCCACCTGCCAATGCAGGGGACACGGGTTTGAGCCCTGGTCCAGGAAGATCCCACATGCCACTGAGCAACGAAGCCCATGTGCTACAACTACTGAGCCTGTGCTCTAGATCCTGTGAGCCACAACTACTGAGCCCGCATGCCACAACTACTGAAGCCTGTGCACCTAGAGCCCGTGCTCTGCAGCAAGAGAAACCACCAGAATAAGAAGCCTGCACACTGCAACAAAGAGTAGCCCCCGGTCACCGCAACTAGAGAAAGCCCACACGCAGCAGCGAAGACCCTACACAGCCAAAAATAAAGAAAGAAATTAATTAATTTAAGAAACAACAACAACAAAAACATTCGTCATACGTGGACATCATTCTGTCACAAGATATTTGAGTTATGTGCATGTCCCAAGTACTGTGGTGTGCAATGGGGATGTAGCTGTGAGCAGGGTATACTTGATCCCTACCCTCAAGGATGTATAGTCTAGCCATCTGGTTTGAGTCAGCAAACTTTTTCTGTAAAGGACTGAATACTAAATGTTGAGACTTTGAGGGCTATATGGTCTTGGTTACCAGTACTCAACTCTGCACTGTGGCCCCAAAGTGGCCATAGACACCCTGTAAACAAATGAGTGTGGACACATTCCAATAAAACTTCATTTACAAAAATGGGAGAAGATTGGATTTAGCCCACAGGCTGTAGGTGCTGACTCTCGATCTAGTTCGTTTGTTTCTCAGTCTCCGTCTGACTCCTATATCCGGAGCACCAATTTTCATATTTTCAATGAAATTTTCATTGTCTTATTTGCTAGAATTAGCTAAGGTGAGATTGTTGAAGAACTTGATCTCATGCAAACCACTAAAGCTAATTCTTGTTGTTTTCTTTTGCACTTTTATCCAGGACATTTTATTTCCTTACATCAAAGAAAATGTTAAAGAGTATCTGCAGACACATTGGGAAGAAGAGGAGTGCCAGCAGGATATCAATCTTTTGAGGAAACAGGTTGGGATATTTCTATTCCATTGCTTCTACATTCCCAAGGGTGTTAGAACTGAGGATGCCTAAAGACTTAGAATATTCTCCGAGCATATTTTAAAATAAGTGCTCTGGATTCACAGGGCACGGGCGTTGTAGTGACTTGCCTGCTTAGGAATTCACAGTACCTAATTAAAAGGCCAGATATAATGACATCAATGGCAGTTTGTTGTCTCTACAATTGCCTCTTTCTGGAGCTATTTCAGTTGCATAAGATATCATATATTTATAAATCTAAGTCATTTCTGGGTGGAATGCAAAAGGGTCTTGTGCCATCTGATCACATTTTTCATTAATGTCTCCAAGTGATAACACCTCATCACCTCATTCTCCACTCTCTTCTCCTCATGGCATGAGCCCCTGCTTCCCCTCCAGAGTTCCTGGGCCCTCACATACCTCTCTCCCCAGCTCACATTCAGCCCAGCCTTCATACCTGCCTTGGCCTTCGTTACATGTACTTTGTTCTACTTTGATCCCTCCCCAGTTTTCAGTCTTTCTCCTTCCACATCGTGTGCTGTGGAACTCCCGATCTGTTGTTTTTCTTATTAAAATTGCTTCATTGGCAAAGGTCTTACATGCTATGCAGAGCTAACTCTCTGGCTTTTCTGAGTTAATTTTCTACGTTGGACAATGTGGAAGGCTTTCTGTAAATTCTATAATGTTAGAAGTTAGGATTGGAAACAGAGTCACATCCTTTGAGGCATGGGGCATTTGGGTTTGTTGAATTTTCTAGATAACTCAGGGTTAGTCTGAAACACTCCCTTCTTTACCTTTTTTTGTTGTCTCAACTCCTGTTGTTGAAACATACATACATAATCCCTCATTGTAGCATATAAATAAATCATTGAGTCTTTAGGGATTGGACATACGCATTGTCATAGGCTAAACAGCTTCTAAATAGCTATTAAGGTTTTGCAAGATGTGGGAGATTGCAGGAGACTGAATGTAAACCAACCCAGACATTGCTTCACTAGTTTCTTTTCATTGAATTCCAGGCATAAACTAATTTCACTGAGATTTTCTTTATTTCTTTCTCAGTTAGTTATAGTGCAGAGGAAATGATCTGATTTAATTGACGTCCTGGTTTGTTGATCCTAGTAAGTGAATCAACAAACCAGGTCTTATTATAACATTTTATCATTTTGTGCTATCTCTTTTCTCACACACACCATGCCTCTTGGTTTAAGTTTCAGCTTTAGTGATACAGGAAAGGTAAATTTATTAATTATAATCCAGTTTTTTTTAGGAATCATTCATATCAGTCCCAAAGCGTAGGATACTTTAATTTTAACAGGACTCGGAGCTAATGGTGGTTGGAGAAAGTTGGTCTGCTAGTTTTCAGGTATCATTTAAGGGATCTTTTTAAAAATGAGTAAGAAATTTTTTGTTGTTTATGATTTAAAGGCTGAAGAGGACTCCCACCTGGATGGGGCTGTTCCGATCCCAGCAGCATCCGGGAATGGGGCAGATGACCTGCAGCGGATGATCCAGGCCGTGGTAGATAACGTGTGCTGGCAGATGTCTCTGGACCGGAAGACCACGGCGCTGAAACAGCTGCAGGGCCACATGTGGAGGGTGGCATTCAAAGCTGGGAGCATGAAAGCAGAGTATGTAGCTCCTCAAGTGACTAAACACTTCACTAGCCACCAAAGCAAATACATTTTCCACTAGTCCTCTCTCTCCAGTGTAAGTTGCATGATTTGCAAAGTAGATAAAATCAACATTCTTTTTATTCCAACAAGTGAGTGTTTTATTTTGTTTTGTTTTTTCAAAGCTGGGATAAAGCATTTCACCCAGATAAATCCCCCAGGCCCGTGTCTGGCTTTGTGTGATGGTTGGAGACTTTTAACTCAAGTCTAAAACAGCTTCCTAGATGTAAATCAACTATACTCCAATTAAAAAAGAAAAAAAAAACCCCACACACAAAAAAACCAGCTTCTTAGAAAATGGCAACTTCCTTGAACTAAGTCATATCTGATCCTTAGTGTATGACTGACAGCACTGTTGGGCTGCTTCCCAGGATTGAAAGTTAGATTACCTGCTTTCTGCTCTGTTAGAGAAGTAAGAATGCTATAAAATTATGCACCCCGTCACTGTGGGGTTACTCAGTGTCAGCGGTGCCACTCTGTTCTGTGCTCTTACAGCAACTTCCAGACCTCGGAGTCTTGATTGTGGGGTTCCTAAGAGCACTCCTGCTGAAGGAGACTCGTGAGTCCTATGTTGCTATATTAAGAAATCTTAATAAGTTGCTGCCACTAAGGATTTCAGGGCATTGCCTGATGTAAACCCTAAGATCCAAGACTGTTACTAGCTGCCTATATTTCTTTTGTTTTTCTGTCAACTGAGATGCCATTCCTTATGTACTTTACAAGGAACTTCCACCTTTTAAGGATGCTTTAGAATTTCAGGGTAAGCCAGTGATGTGGAAATAAATATCAGTTAGTTCACTTGGTAAAGCACTCAAAGTATTGGAGTCAGGAGATGATGCTCACAGGAGTTAGCCCATCCTTCTCCTGGTTTTAGTTCCTTAATTATAAAACCAAGAACTTGAAATAAATCATCTTTGACTTCTAAGCCCTGCTTTGGAGCGATAACAATCTGCAAATTCAACATGGACTAATCCTGTCTCTGAGTGCAAAGTAACATACAAAGTAACAATTACTGCTTGTTTTGAACTAGTAGTTAATCCCTTTTCTTCATTTTGTTCAATGTTGTTTCATCCAGTAGAAGACTTCTCTGACATTTTCCAGTTAATCTTTTATAGATGACTGGTTCCACATCCCAAGTTTCTTGTACTTTTCACCCATCTCCTGTGATGTTGTCCACTGTAGAGTTGGTGAACAAGACTGTCAGGAATCATTGCTGATTAGCTAATGTGAAATGGTACATGTCTGTTAACTGCTTTGTCACATAATTTTTTTTCTGTATAGTAAAACCTAAGGTTTTCTTAGTTCTCAAGAAACGTAGTTCTGTTTTCTAGCTAATCAAAGATTAATAGCTTTGAGCCTCCAAACATTTTTTTAATTGTTTGGGTATAGATCTTCCTAAAAGCATTTCCATGCTCTCTTAAGGCACACCGGACATAATTGAACCTTTTCTCGTCATGAATTATATCAAAGGCACACAACAGTACACTAGTATTATTGTTTGCTTTTTTGAATTTCTTGGCAATTCAAAAAATCCCTTTCTCAGGGAACTGTATTCAGTATCTTGTGATAAACTATAATGGAAAAGAATCTGAAAAAGTATATATATATATATATATATATATATATATATATATATATGACTGAATCACTTTCCTATACACCAGAAACTAACACAACATTGTAAATCAACTATACTTCAATTAAAAAAAAATTCCTTTCTTATTTTATCTCTTTTTCTGTAATCACTTTTTACTGTCCTTAGTGTGGCTGTCTGTCAAAAACTCTTCTCCCCTCGACCTAAATTACTGCTTCTAATCTACTGTGACGCTGGAACTCTGGGGACACGCTCATTAGATCTGCAGGAGTTCACAGTCTCATGGAGGTGCTTTTCCTGGCCACCATTTGGACACAAATAGAGAAACTTGTGGCAGCTATTTGACTGGTTTTCATTTGTCTGGATAACATGTTCCTTCATTTCAACTTGGTGGTCTTCCCTCTAGGTTCTTTGAAGATGTGGTTCCAGCAGTCAGGAAATGGAGAGAGGTGGGAATGAAGGTGTATATCTATTCTTCAGGGAGTGTAGAGGCACAGAAACTGTTATTTGGGCATTCTACAGAGGGAGATATTCTTGAGGTAGGTTACCCGATTACTTTGTTTTTTTGACACCATCAAAGCATAAAACAGTGAATGTGAGTGCTAAAGTTATAAGCTAAGCAGCATTCAGATAATTGCATTTACATATGCTATGCAGGTTGTAAAAAAGAAGTGGAAAAACTGGGGAATACATTGTGGAAGGGTGAAATGTAGCTGTGGTACCAATCTTTGCATCAGGGGTTCTTAAACTTTGCTGTGCATAAGGATCACCTGGGGAGTTTGTTAAAAATGTAGATCCCTGGGCCCTGTTTCCTGGCAAATCTATATCAGAAGGTCTGGGCTACGGTTGGGAATCTGCATTTTCAAATATCTACCCTAAGTGATTCTGATGACAGTAGTATTAGAACCACATATATATATATATATATATATATATATCACAGATAAATAAGACCTAAGCTAGCTTGTAAATCAGCTATCTTGTCAGTATTAGAAAATCATCAACCCAAAGCAGAGGAAACTAATGGCTTCTTTTGGTTGTTTAAAGTATTAGGTAAGATGTAAAAGAGTGGCACATGCCACTATCCCTCACAAAAGGGCACACAGACTTCTTGAATGCAGGAGAGTACATGGTGGATTCATTTGTTTCTGGTACTTTGGAGAGAGATAGATTTTATTTTAGCAGATTCAGCATTCTTCTGTAAGAGAACTGGGCATGTTATTACACAGTGATTACTTAAGGTCTCCTATTAACATTCCTTGTACCTGAGAAAAGTCTTGCTAGTTTTTCTGTCCCACAGTCCCTACGTCCCCTGGAAGACAGGGTAGTCATTGGAAAAAGGGACTACATTTAGGACTTTAAAAAGAAATGCTGACTAACTGAATACAGGCTGAAATTAGTGATTCACAGTAGTTTACTCAGCCAACTATTTTTTTAAAATAAATATTTATTGACCCTCTACCATGTGCAGAGAACACTTTGACTTTGGAGATTGTCATAGTCTCATCTTACTTTCCTGCTTTTCATCTTAGTTCTAAGTCAAATATTAAATCAGTAGTAAAACCCTTTAATTGCTTGTTAACTATTCTCCTCTGAATACCGATATAAGCTTCTTTTCTGCTCTCTCTGATGAAATAGACAATAAGGTGATAGTAGACAGGACACAGTAATTACCCTCTGAGTTCAGTAATAAAACTTTATTCTACACTTGCTTAGTGTGAGGCAGACTTCAGAGAGAAAGAAAATATGCAAAACAATTATTAACTTTAAAAGTCACAACATTAATATTACCTTAATTTATCTTTGTTAGGCTTATTTTTAGTTTGTGAAAAGTTCTGAAAATATTCGAAAGATCACATCGTAATAGCTGATCCTAAATGTGAACTTATTTTAATGACTGTTGGTTAAATTAGTAAGTTATATATTTGACCCCAATTATTTCTAAGATATCAAGGGTATATATGAGCTCTTGGGTAGAATTTAAAAATGTTTTAATTAGAAAATGAAGGTTTCTTGAAAGTAAAGTAATAGCTTACTAATTAGGCAGGTTAGAGAAATCTGGTCATTCTGGGATCAAAAGGACAATGTTGAGAACCTTTCATCGGGTGAAATCCAGTCTAACAAGTAGTTTGAGTGAATATAGTGTTTTAAGGATAGGAAGTAGGGCATATATATTTTAAAAGATTTTGGATACAAAATTAATACTAATGGAAGAAGGCCAAGATTATAAAATGATCTTATATACATTGAATTGGTAGTTTTCTTTTTCTAAATGTTTATTTCTATAAAACCTTAGTTTATATTTACTTTTTGTAGCTTCCATAAAATTCTCTATGAAGTAGACTTACAGGGAATATTTGTTGAGTGGATGAAGTCACTATGATTGTCGAGTAGTTCAGAGAAAAGGGATGAGAGACAGAGGGGCTGGGTTGCATGTGTGTTAGTAGCATCGTTCTTTCCCCTTCTCTGTGTCCAGCTTGTGGACGGTCACTTTGATACCAAGATTGGACACAAAGTGGAGAGTGAGAGTTATCGAAAGATTGCCAGCAGCATTGGGTGCTCAACCAACAACATCTTGTTTCTGACGGACGTTACCCGAGGTGAGTAATCTGACTTCTTGCACTGTACACTCCAGGGTGGGAGCCGAGCCTGGCACTGCACACGCTTTGCCTTCGTAAAGAAAGTTTATGTGGGTAGCCCTGGAAAATGAAGCAGGTTTATAAAAGGAAATGGTGAAACAGCCAACCCACCTCCCTCTCCATCTACCCATCCTTGGGGGAAGTGGCATTGGAAAGATGAATTTTTCTCCTTTTGACATGAAATGGGGAGATAACAGAGGCAGCCAGCGGTAAGGGTGGGAAGGAGCACGCAGCCAGGAGTATGAGGGTGGGTGTGTGGCCAGTCCAGCACAGTCAAGTCACAGGGGACCTGCGTCAAGTGTACTTAACAGCAGCGAGATCAGCTATACACCCTCATCAAAAAAAGGTGAGAGAGAGAGAAGTCTGTAGTTGGAGCGATTTTGCCTCATTTTCCTGCTGGCTGATGAGCACTGCCCCTCAGTGAGGAGGAACCTCATTTCGCCCTTCCCTCAGATGGGCTCAGGCCCTGGGCGCCCCTCATGTTGTAAACCTCAGCCTCACTGCACATGGATCTCATGTTTAAAGATTGGCATCTTTTTTACCCAGCGTGGCCCTCTTTATATGGTGTGCAGTGCGTTAGCACATGCATTATCACTGTAAGGAGTGAATGTATGAAACCGCACATACTGTACAGTATCGGCAATTTAAGTGATTTCAAGAGCAGTTTGTTTTTTTTTTTTTTTTTGCGGTACGCGGGCCTCTCACTGTTAACGGCCTCTCCCGTTGCGGAGCACAGGCTCCAGACGCGCAGGCTCAGCGGCCATGGCTCACGGGCCCAGCCGCTCCGCGGCATGTGGGATCTTCCCAGACCGGGGCACGAACCCGCGTTCCCTGCATCGGCAGGCGGACTCTCAACCACTGCGTCACCAGGGAAGCCCTCAAGAGCAGTTTTGACCAAACGTAAAGCATACGCTCAAGCATCTATCTGTGTGAGAATACGAGTCCTCCAGAGAATTACAGAAGGAACTGGTAGTGAAGAAGGAAGCAAGGAGCAGCAGGCGAAGAGGTCGGGGGGTGCTGGGGGAGGTGGGGGGTCTCTGCCCCTGGCTGGCGAGGCTTTCCCAGACTCCCCCAGCTGGCTGCAGCCTTTGATCTTGTGGTCATTTTCCTTAGAGTCTGTGCATGTCTCCGGGTCCTACTTTGGTGTATTGTAATTGCACTTGTGTTGGAGGATAGTTGTACTTATTTGTGTTTCTTCCACTCATCTTGGATCGTAGGTTTTACCCTTTGTTTACCCATAGTACAGGGCCTTGTGTACAATGCAGCCGCTCTGATACACTCCATCTATTTCACCAGGCTCAAGAAGGAAAGTAGGGAAAAGGGGCGGAGGGCAGGGGCGCTCTCCTATCTGGTGGCTCCGAGGGACTCCTGGGCCCCGTGGAAGCAGCTTCGGCAGTCTGTAGTTGATATTCCTCCCTCCAGCCCTTCTGTTCGTTGTAGCAGAACTAGAGTCACTCCCACTCACTGGGACTTTTCAGAGATGTCGCCCAAAGGCAAACCCAGGCTGCTGGCAAAGGCATCTTATCTGTGCTAGCGTGTGTGAGTATATTCTTTGTCTGCTGCTTTGGTTTATCATGTTTGGTACGATCTGTAGGCATATAAGCGAATATATACTAATTTGTGAAGCAGTTTAAAAAAAAAATCTTAACCAGCATAGGTCATCTAATGCCTTCAAGAAGTCATAATGTGTTTTCCAGAGAAAGAGTGGTAGACAGGCTTAATTTTACCTGACGTACAGTTGACATTCAGTAACTGCTAATATCTTTGTTAAATTTCAATCCTCGGTGAATCTAGACTGGAATTTTTGATCTAGGGAGATGGTAGCAAATCACAGCCGTTTGTTGTTTCGAGTTTTGAAAGCTCAGTAGATTTAGCGGAGACCTGCCCCTGCTGCACGTCCTGGTTTGGATCAGCCTCAAAGTGCAGGGGTTCTACAAACTGTCATCTTATTTTTCTGCATCCTGGCAAGCTTTGCATTTGCGTGTCTAACTGCACTGAAGGTGAGAGACAGACGCGTGGACACACAGCTTCAAGGTTCACTGTGTAAACAGCTGGCCAGGCTACACCTATGTACCAATAGCCATTTCACCTGGCCTCTGCTTTGAACTGTCAGCGTACTGTAAATGTTTGCCTGTCATATTTCTGTGTATAAGCCATTTACTCATTCAAAGCTACATTTTACCCTCTTCCTTGAATGGCTTTTTGGGGCTCTGAGTGGTGGGCTGGGGAGGTCACTTTACTATCTGTGTAGATAAAGGTGTGAGGAATGATAATTTGAAGACCTTTTGCTTTGTTTTGCTCCTTATGCAAAGGAAATAGGCCTCTTTCTGGTGAGTTTAGCTGGTTTAACCTGTGAATTGCTTTTCTTTAATCATTCACGTAAACAGGGCTGTTGGAGATGAAAATCCATGGTTTGCCCTATATTTAATTCCGCTAGGATTTTGAACGGTGAGTGTCTGCAGGCTTAGAATTAGAGATCTGCTTTGTGACTGGAGCTCCCCACAAAGTCAGCCTGTCCCAAGCATTCTGGGATTGAATGCATGATTCAACCTGTGATCCCCAGACCCTTGCCTTATTCCCTGCTTTTTGGTTACTGCTAATAATTGTAACCCCTGCCCAAAGACCACTTACAGTTTCTTCATATTCTTGTCTTTAGCCACAGTTTTTTTCTAGTTGCCATCATAGTACATCTATAATTTCAAGTCTTTCTCTTTTCACTTAAGCCATATCCTTAGGTTGCAGTCCCAGAAATTAGTCCTATTCTCTTCAGAGACTAGAGATAATCTTCAAGTTGTCTCTCCCTTGAGTCCTCTGCAAGGAGGTTTTATTCCTGCCGTTCATCTTCTGCCAGCTCCACTCCTGCTTAGGCAGTAGGGCCAGACCTGGGCTCACCTGTAGCTGGGACAGGGCCAGGCACCTGGCTGCCTGCCTTGCTCTTTTCTATTGTCTCTGATCCTGTGTTTTAGTAGCACGTGTCCAGACTTCCACTGCCAAGGCAGAGTGGAAGACTAAGTTGATATCCCAAATAATACTCAAATATAAAAGAGAGAACTGAAAGACTTTTCCCTTTGGAGGGAAAGAAAAAAGAGGTCCAGGGTTTGAAGTCAACAAGTATTATTAGATAAGTGTCTCAATAATATATGAAAAGAGCAAATAGATGCTTAAGGACAAAAACTTGCCCCACGGTGATCTTGGTAAGAGGCTGAATGTGGAACGGTCACTAGTAAGTCCCACATGGATTGTGATGACTCAACGTGGTTGAGATCCTGGGTTGCTGGTCCAGAGGACTGTGCTTGAGGTAGCCAGGCTGGGAACTTGGGGTGCGTGGAAGGCAATGCCTTTGCTGCTGGAGTGAATGGCATCTGCAGAATTTGCCGGAGGTGGGGATTTTGGAGCACTATTTTTGCTCTGGGAGGTGACAGTCCTTTCGTAGGAGGTGGGTAGGTGGAAGAGACAGCTCTGCCCCATTTACTCTTTCTTAGTACTGCTGCCCTTTAATTAATGCATTCCGTTGCTCTGGCTGTTTTCCACAGATTGAGAAACTACTGGGGTTTCTTATTACACCAGATCTGAATTGCAAAGAATGTGTTTCAGATTCTTCCCCAGTTTTGCTCTGTCTGCCCAAGTATGCCCCATCTCTGTGACCACAGACCTGTGTCCTGGGTCCATTCTCCTACTGTTTGCACATGTACTTTATGTCTGCCTACAATTCCTCCTCTCTTGCCAGTTTTCCTTCCTTGAAATTTCTGATCAAAACTTACTGTCTGTGCAGAGGAGTCATTTGTTAAATTGCAGGTCCTAATTCAGTCGTTGCACATTGGGGAACCTGGCATTCTGTATTTGTAACAAGCTTCCACGTGATTTCCACACTGCTGGTCCAGGGACTACACTCAGAGCAGCAATGCTCTAGAGCAGGAGTTGGCAAAATTGTTCGGTAAAGCAGGGGGATCCCCAATCCCCTGTTAGGATGCAGGCCGCACAGCAGGAGGTGAGTGGCGGGCAAGCGAGGGAAGCTTCATCTGCTGCTCCCCGTCGCTCGCATTACCGCCTGAATCGTCCCCCACCACTACCCCAGTCCGTGGAAAAATTGTCGTCCATGAAATCAGTCCCTGGTGCCAAAAAGGTTGGGGACCACTGCTGTAAAGGGCCAGGTAGTAGCTGTTCAACTCTGGTCCTTGTAATGCAAAAGCAGCCACAGATAGTACATAAGTGAGTGGGTGTGACTGTGTTCCAATAAGACCATGTTTACAAAAACAGGCGGTGGGCCATAATTTGCTGACCCTTGTTCTAGAGCACAGACCACAGAGTCTGACACACGATTTCAAATTTCACCTCTACCACTTGATAGCTCTCAGTTTCTGCATCTGTAGAATGGAGATAGTAATAGTAACAACCTCAGGGTTGTTGTGAAGATTTAGATGGGAATGGAAGTTCCAGGAAAGCAGGAACTTTGTTTTGTTCACATATCTCTGGTCCTAGAATAGTACCTGGCACATAGTAGGTGCTAAATTAGTACAAGGTATTAACTATTATCTTTCAGATGGACACAAAATGAGGAGGGGTACATAACCCAAGACATATTAGAGATATCCCCTCAAATACATAGCTTACTTAGTTTCATTTGACTAGTCCTATTTTTACTTCCACACAGTCACTGATCTTAAAACACTCTTAGTCCAATGAGGAGAGAGACAACAGGTAATAACATGTCAAATCATATTGTCTTGATAGGACGAAATACAGGGTGTTAATGGAGCACATAGGATGTTCTAATACAGACGGTAGTAGCTCTAGAAGGTAGAATATTTGAGCTGAACTTTGAAGAGTAGGAATTTGCCAGACAAAAAATGGGCAGTCTAGCCAAGGGTTGTGACATGTTTGGGCTCCAGGTGTGAGAGTAGATATTTCAGCCTGATTAGATCCTGGGATTCCATTTGCCCCATATCTATTTAATTGGTATTATTCCTGACAGCCTGTCCTTTGGGAAACAGCTCAGTTCTCTGTAGGACTGATGGGAGGGAATGGAAGAAAGCTGTGGACATGGCTCTGTCTTTGTGCATTCATAAGTACTTAATAAAGCTTAGAAGTCTAGGACACACTGCCCTCCTTGTCTGTCAGTACAGTTAGTTATGCATTTGAAAAAAATTTTTATGGAAAAATTAAAAATTATATAAAAGAATAATAAGTCCACCCCCTGTGCTTGTCTTTTAGCTTCAACAGTTACCAAATCTGGACCAGACTTATTTGTTACATTCCCACATCCCTCTGATTATTTTGAAGCAAATCCCAAACATCATATTCTGCCATTTCTGACACATATTTGGATTTTCGCAGAGGCCAGCGCTGCTGAGGAAGCTGACGTGCACGTAGCTGTGGTGGTGAGACCTGGCAATGCGGGCTTAACAGATGATGAGAAGACTTACTTCAGCCTCATCACGTCCTTCAGTGAACTGTGCCTGCCTTCCTCAACCTAGAGGAGGAGTTCTAAGGAAGACCAAACTGTCTTCACAGAGTTGTCCCTGGAGTCTAGTTTTATTCTAATGGTAAAAGTAACTTACTTAAAAAATACATACATACACATACATAAGGTATGTAAGTGTGTGTATGTTCAAATTACCTTTCACAAGCACGTAAGTGGGAAAAAGAATCTCAGTTCAGTGAAAAGGAAACTTATTTAAAGATGATGCTTTATATGTAGAAATTGTTTGAAACCACAGCTCTAACCATTATTGAGGGCGAAATATAGTTGATAGAGGAAATTACTACTATACAGGTCAAATGTGTTATGTTTATCAAGTCATGTACCAAAATAGAAAGGTAGGTTCGAGAAGTTACTCAGAAGCCTGGTTATTTTAAAAACTAGAAGTATTTCGAAGACATTCCTAGTAATAATCTACTCCTCTTTTAAATTGTGAGTTAGAAGATTACAGCAACTGAATTTCAAGCTGTTAACCTTCCCTATTTACAAATGACAAAGCTATTTGTTTCTGCTCCAAAAGAGAGCAAAGTTGGGAAAGGAAACTCATTTGAGTCTTGATTAATCATATATCTGTTACTTAAGAAACTTGCTAATCGTTGTGGTACCCACAGCAAGCAGTTGCCTTACCAGTGAAAAAGATGCACTAATGTAACAGCTAAAATAGAAATGTGCTTCCTAATGTTTAACAAAACAGTCCTAACCCTGCCACTTATCACAGATTTCAGAGTTAACCTTGCTAACTACTTCTTAGCACAGTTTGAGAACATATGTTAACTGCTGTTTACTATTAAAAAACAAAAGGTTTGCTGAAATTTGTCCATAAGACCTAGAAGAGCCCTAATATCTAATGTTTTCTCTGAAATGAATATGAGAAATGTAAATTTTATAACAGCATTATTTATCCTAGTTCAGCCTAATGGGATGTCGTGTCAATTTCATGTGGTAATTAATAAAAACATTTTCTTCTTTGCTCAGTTGTTGTGTTTTTAAATACATTTATTTATCATATTTATTTATTTTTGGCTGCATTGGGTCTTCGTTGCTGCGCGCGGGCTTTCTCTAGTTGTGGTGAGCGGGGTCTACTCTTCGTTGCAGTGTGCAGGCTTCACATTGCTGTAGCCTCTCTTGTTGCGCCACGTGGGCTTCAGTAGTTGTGGCTTGCGGGCTCAGTAGTTGTGGCTCGAGGGCTCTAGAGCGCAGGCTCAGTAGTTGAGGCTTATGGGCTTAGTTGCTCTGCGGCATGTGGGATCTTCCCGGGCCAGGGATTGAACCCGTGTCCCCTGTGTTGGCAGGCGGATTCTTAACCACTGAGCCACCAGGGAAGTTCCTTCACTCAGTTTTATGTAGGTTTGCTTACTGCCATAAGCAGAAGAGAAACTGAAGAGAGAGTGGACAAATAAGAATTTTAGTTTAGTTTTTTGCCTTAATCTTGTGTGTGTTTGTGATATGTGTGAATATGCATGTGTGTGTTTTAATGGAATGCCAGTAGAAAATCACTGACTATCATTTGAGTTATATATACATATATGGCTAACCTTAGTGGTTATTATTTCATTTGGATAGTAAACATTCAAGATATGAGTAGATTTCTTAGATTTTTGAGAATCTTATATTTGAGGTATATAAGATAATGCTTGAAGGAGGCGATTATTCTCCTAATTAATCAAGAAAAACTAATGAATCCTGGAGGAATAATTTTGGGGATGCTTTGAATAAGGAAAAGGAAGTAGCCTTGCAAATATGAGAGGACAGGGAATATAAAAGATTTTATGTTGACAGTTTTTATCTTCTAGTAGCTAATGAAGAAATCTAAGGACTATGAAGATACAGAAGAGTAGTGAAAGGGGAATGAATTTACGTAAATCTTAGAAATGGGACTAATTTGTAAGTGATGGTAAAGCCACAAATGGTAATTAAAGGATGAACTTCATATAGTTTCTGAAAAAGTTTATGAGAAGGCGAAAGAAAAGGGGTCTCTTAATGATAGTAAATGAACAATTGGAAAACTAAGGAAGGAAAGAAAGAAAATTATGCACCAGGGACTAGATTAGAAAGGAATTAAAGGAAAAGGAGGATGCTCAGTATCTAGCCAGCAGAGAATTGAGCTGGAGAAGTATCTTAGTCCATCTAGGTTGCTGTAATAGGATTCCAGACACTGGGTGGCTTATAAACAACAAAACTTTATTTTTCACAGTTCTGGAGGCTGAGAAGTCCAAGATCAAGGTGCTGGCAAATTCAGTGTCTGGTGAGAGCCTGTCTCCTCACACATGGCTGTCTTTTTCACAGTAAGCTCACATGGCAGAAGGGGTAAAGCAGCTTTCTTGGGCCTCTTTTATGTGGACACTAATCCCATTCATGGCCCCAAAGGCCTCCCAAAGGCCCCACCATCAATACATCACCTTGGGGGGACACTAACATTGTCTACAGCAAGAGACATTTACTATCCATGATAAAAAAAAAAGGTACCAGAAAAACTAGTTTATACTGAGTAGCTGAAGATGGAAATAGATTAAAAAATTAAGAGAAAGTTGCAATATCAGATTCAGTTTCTCAGAGTGGGCTGTGAAGGAAGGGAAAAAAGGTGAGTGGAATATTGCTGAGGTCTTAGGAAACGCATTCATAATTAACGTGATGGAAAAGGATCTTAGGAAGAACTTGAGTCATAAAGTAGGCTGGTCATGAGGAAGGGAAAAATGCCTAGAGAGTGGGTAGTGAGCTATGAGGTGAGTCCAGTTCAAATCATGATCCTTAGTAAGGGAAAGGGGAAAAAATTCTCACCTCTGCAATTTCCGGAAACAGACAAAGTTACTAAATTTTCTCAGCATCTTGTCTGCAGAGAATGCAGGGGACAAAGGTCTCTTAAAGTTGTGGCTCTTGTTATTTCTATTTGTTAATCCAGATCTGCCTTAGTTGTACTCTTTCCCTCGGGGGCACTGATTTCCAATCTTGGGTCAAAACCCAAGTTGGTTTCTTAGAAGAGAAGCCTCAGGCGTCTCTAATCTTATCAGCACTTCCGTGGTAGCAGGGCTTTCTGTTTGGCCTTCTGCGAGGCAGGCTTTAGTTGCTAAGCCCAACTGGTGTCCAGTTCATGGTGGCACAAGAAGTTGAGAGCCCAGCGTTTTTCACCAAGACAGGTGCACAGCAGGCTTTGCCCAGCAGATGGTGCTGTTTCTCTAGAGACTAGCAAGTGTGAGGCCTCCCCAGACACAGCAGATGGGAGCTAGGAGGTAGCATTAAGAGAGGAAAATGAGTATATTTATTCTTAAAAACCATAACATGGGGCTTCGCTGGTGGCGTGGTGGTTAAGAATCTTCCTGCCAATGCAGGGGACGCGGGTTCGAGCCCTGGTCCAGGAAGATCCCACATGCTGCGGAGCAACTAAGCCCGTGAGCCACAACTACTGAGCCCCCATGCCACAACTACCGAAGCCTGCATGCCTAGAGCCCGTGCTCCACAACAAGAGAAGCCACCGCAATGAGAAGCCCACGCACTGCAACGAAGAGTAGCTCTACTCGCTGCAACTAGAGAAAGCCCACACGCAGCAACAAAGACCCAATGCAGCCAAAAAAACCCCCCCAAAATCATAACATGATATTGCAAAAGTCAGAGTAGTTTTGAAAAAATGGCAGTAATCCTGAATGAAATGTACCCACTAATATTTCTCTTCCCCCCTTGTTCCCTAAGTCACATTTTAAAAAAATCAGTGATTTTTGGATAGCTGGTTTTTCCAGCTGCAGTGTTAAAATGGACTTGTTTTGGGGTTTAAAAAAAAAACCCATTGGAGTACAAAGTTGAATGTAATGTATGCCAAAAGAATTTGTAATTCCCAGCACCCAAGCCTAGATGGTAAACTGCTGTTATCCTCAACTTAATATTTAAGAATAATTTGTAGTTTTTGTTGAAACATTGGAGTAACTCTAACAGAAGTAAAATTCACTCTGCTTGCAGATTTTACCTAAGTTATTCATGCAAATATTTATTGAGCATCTACAGTATGCTATAAGGGGACAAAGTCCCTCCCTACTCTCATGGTACATCCATTTTTGGAGGGAGCAGTCAATAATAAACAGCAACAGAAAATTAGACACCAGTAAGTGCTCTGCAGAGAAACTAGGGTAGAGTGGCTTTTTACAAAGGGAATGCTAAAGAAGGTGACATCTAATCTAAACATAAAAGAATAGATATTTGAGAAACTAGAAGGAAGAGCATTCCATGAAGGTGGAACAGCATGTAGTAAAGATCTAGGGCAAAGCTTGGCCTATTCCAGGAATTGAGAGAAGGCCAGTGGCTGGATGCCATCAGAGAAGTGGGCAGAGCCAGATCGTTAGGGCTTGGTACCACGGTAAGGAGTTTGGGTTGTTTTCTAGGTGTGGTGGGAAGCCACTGGAGAATTTTAAATGGAAGATGGCGTGATGTGATTTACATTTTTCAGGGAATTCTCTGTTGGATGGAGAATGGATTATAGGTGGGCAAGAGTGGATGCAGGAAAACCAGTTAGATATATCAGGGTTGAATGCCAAGGCAGAAACTGCTTTAGTTATTTTTTTCAGAGAGGGGTTTTAAAGAAAGAGCGAGACATTTACAAAATTGATGGGAAGGACTAGAGTAGTAGTAGTGGGGGGCTACGGCTGGGCTACGGAGCTGAAGGACTCCCACAGTAGTTGAATCCAGAGCTCAGGAATCCTGCCATCACTGACACTGTGCCTCATATCCACAAAGCTGGCCAGATACTGGAATACCAAATTAACCCTTACCACTTCCTCCAAGCACTGGTACTCTGTGACCTCGCTTACCAACAGCAATACCAACAGGAAGATTGCCTCTGTCTTCTTTCTCTTTACAAATATTGTGCTAGTGCTTTTAACTGGCAGTAGCTGATTCTAACCCAGAACTCTACATGTTAGGGTGTCTGGGACATGTTTTTAGGTTTATAACCTCCAGTTCATGAATAAAATGGTACTTCAGAGAGACAGTTTGCTACATCTAAGATAGGAAGCTATTGTAGTAATAAAGGTAAAGGATGGTGGTGGCTTGGCTTAGGGTGGCAGAAGTGGAAATATATGGAAGTGGACACATTCAGAGTATGTTTTAGAGGTGACAATGATAGCACTTGTTTATTGATTGGATTTGGTAGGATAACTTCTAGACTTTTAGCTTGAGCAGTTGGATAGGTGGTACCACTGACATAGCATGTAAAGTGTGAAATGCCAGGGTAAACGTGACCAACAAGCAGTTGAATTTAAGTCTAGAGCTGAGGGTCTTGCCCTGGCTGGAGATCAGATTTGTGAGCTCATTGGCCTGGAGATGCTATTAGAAGCTATGGGATGTGGGCACATAAGAAGAGACTGTTGATAGAAGGCCTAGACAGAGCCCTTAGTCTCCAATGTTAGAGATCAAGCTAAGGAGAGAAACCAGCAAAGGAGATGGAAAAGGATTGGGCCTGGAGGAAGGAAAATCAGGAGAGAAGCATGAGGGCCAAATGAAGAAGGGGCTGCTCAAATGTGTCAAGTGCTGGTAAGAATTCAAGTCATTTGAGAATAGCAGCGGCCCTTGGATTGGACAAATGCAGTCTCAGTGGAGTGGTGGGAACAAAAGTATGATTAGTTTAAGTTGAGATAATACGAGGTCTAACTAAAGATTTATCCATTTTGTGGATCTTTTCAAAGAAGCAACATTTGGGTTTTTTGCTTCTCTATTTTATTTGTCTCTAATCTTCATTATTTCCTTCCTTCAGCTTGTGTTGGGTTTAGTTTGCTCTTCTTTTTCTAGTTCCTTAAGGTTCTCTATTTTATTTGTCTCTAATCTTCATTATTTCCTTCCTTCTGCTTGTGTTGGGTTTAGTTTGCTCTTCTTTTTCCAGTTCCTTAAGGTGGGTGGTTAGGTTATTGCTTTGAGATCTTTCTTATTTTTTTAAATATGGTCATTTATAGCTGTGAATTTCCCTCTGAGTACTGCTTTCACTGCATCCTGTAGATTTTGGTATCTTGTGTTTTCATTTTTGTTCATCTTGAAGTATTTTCTAGTTTCTTTGTGATTTCTTCTTTGAACAATTGGTTGTTGAAGAGTGTGTTGTTGAGTTTCCACATATTTGTGAATTTTCTAAATTTCCTTCTGTTATTGGTTTCTAATTTCATTCCATTGTACTTGGAGAACATACTTTGTATGATTTTGATCTTTTAAAATTTTTTGAGACCTGTTTTGTGGCCTAACATATGGTCTGTCCTGGAGAATGTCCTCTATGCCATGGAGAAGAGCGTTGTATTCTGTTGTTAGGTGGAGTGCTCTGTAGATGTTCACTAGGTGTAGTTGGTTTATAGTATTGAGTCTTCTGTCTAGTTGTTTTTTCCATTGTTAAATGTAAATGTGGAGTATTGAATTCTCAATCTATTATTGTTGAACTATTTCTCCCTTTAATTCTTGTCTGTTTTTGCTTCATTTACTTTGGTGCTTTGTTTTAGGTGTACATATGTCTATAATTGTCATATCTTCTTGATGGATTGGCCCTTTAACATTATCATGAATAAACTTTTTTGTGTCTTGTAACAGTTTCTGTCTTAAAAGTCTATTTTGCCTAATGTTACTCTGACCACTCCAGCCCTGTTTTGGTTACTGTTTACATGGCATATCTTTTTACATTTTTTAATTTTCAACCTATTTTTACCTTTATTTTTATTTTATTTTTTTTTTGCGGTACGCGGGCCTCTCACTGTTGTGGCCTCTCCCGTTGCGGAGCACAGGCTCCGGACGCACAGGCTCAGCGGCCATGGCTCACGGGCCCAGCCGCTCTGCGGCATGTGGGATCTTCCCGGACCGGGGCACGAACCCGCGTCCCCTGAATCGGCAGGCGGACTCTCAACCACTGCGCCACCAGGGAAGCCCTATTTTTACCTTTAAATTGAAAATGTGTTTCATGGAGACAGAGTATAGCGGATTATGTTTTAAAAATCCATTCTGTCGGTCTCTGCCTTTTAATTGAAGATTAATCCACCACATTTCATGTAATTACTGATAAGGACCTACTTCTGTCATTTTGCTATTGGGTACAAACTTGTAACTAGAAGATGAATAAGTTCTGGAGATCTAACGCACAACATTGTGATGATAGTCAACAATACTGTATTATATACTTCAAAATTGATTTCTATATTTCTTATATCTTTTTTGTTCCTCAGTCTTCCATTACTGACTTCTTTTGTGTTAAAGAGGTATTTTTTAGTACGCCATTTTAGTTTGCTTGTTGTTTCTTTTACACTATATTCTTGAGTTATTTTCCTAGTGGTTTCTCTGGGGGTTATAATTAACATCTTAGTTTATACCAATCCAGTTCTAATTACTACTACCTTAATTTTAATAGGATATAAAACTTGGCTCATATGTAACTCCATCCCCCCCCCACTTATGTTGTTGTCACAAATTACATCTTTATTGTGTGCCTATCAACATAGATTTATAATTATTTCTTTATGCAGTTGTCTTCTAAACCAGATGGGAGGAAAAAAGGAGTTACAAACAACAAACATATTTATATTTTCTTTTAATATTTACCTGTTGTATTAGTTTTCTAGGGCTGCAAAATACCACAAATTGGGTGGCTTAAAGCAATAGAAATTTATTCTCTCACAGTTCTGGATGCCAAAAATCTGAAGTGAAGGTGTCAGCAGAGTTGGTTCCTTCTGGAAGCACCGAAGCACTGAAGGAGAATCTGTCCCTTGCCTCCTAGCTTCTCATGACAGCTGACAACCCTTAGCAGTGCTTGGCATGCAGATGTATTGCTCTAATCTCCATCTCCATCTCACATGGCATTCTCCCTGTGTGTCTGTGTCTTCACATGCTGTCTTACAAGTAGTATTGGATTAGGGGCCTACCCTACTCCAGCATGACCTCATCTTAACCAACTGCATCTACAACAATTCTATATCCAGATAAGGTCACATTCTGAGCTATTGGGGATTAGGACTTCAACAAATCTTTTTGGGGAGACACAATTCAACCCATAACACCAGGAATATGTCAGAGCTTTTCAAAGCCCTTATTTGCCAAAGCACCTCATTCTCCACTCTTTCCTCTCATGCTTTTTGGTTAGTGTGTCTTTTGTCCCATTTGTTATCCAGTGCTCCCGGTAGCTGTGACTAATACATTGCCTTTAAACGTTTTTTTGACAAATGTCCCTGGGCAGCTGCCTCAACACTGGCAGAATTCTTAGTTCGGCAAGATAAAGGTAAATGCTTTGAGCCAGTCCTCCAAGGAGCCGCCAGGCAGATGGTTATGGACTGAATTGTGTTTCTAGGGCTCGCCCCCTCCCCCCACCGGCCCCTCTCAGATTCATAATGTTGAAGTCCTGACCTCCAGTGTGACTCTACTTGGAGATAGGACCTTCAGGAGATAGTTAGGGTTAAAGCAAGTCATCAGGGTGGGGCCCTAGTCCGATGGGATTGATGTCCTCACAGCAGGAGGAAGAGACATCAGACAGCCCCCACCAAAAACTGAATCGACCAGAGCCTTGATCTTGGACTTGCCAGCCTCCAGAACTGTGAGAAAGTAAACTTCTGCTGTTTCAAAGAACCAGCCTGTGGTATTTTGTGACTGCAGCTTGAGCTAATACACAGCTCAAAACAAACAACCACAGTTCTTGGCAAATGAGGTCCATTTTTCTGCTCCCTTTGGTTCTCTTACCCGTTCCAGGAATACAGGCTGTTATTGTCTAGGCTACCCCTGAGCTGGGGAGCAGGGATGGGGCCAAGGTGAGTTAAAACACCACCAAGCTCTCTGTCTTTACTGAGATTCAGCTGTTTTTGCCTTGATTAAGCATGCCCCCGGGCTGCTGTAAGGTTTTACTTACTTTCAAGAATTTTGAAAAAGTTGATTGTGACAGTTTTTGCCAGTCTATTTGTTGCTTTTTTGGAGGGAAGCACTTTTGATGTTCCTTATTCCTCCATTTTCACTGATGTCACCCGACGTGCTCTTTTAACTGTGTGACACTGACACTCCTCCCTCTAGGAGGTGGGGGCCTTTGTTCCCTTCCCTTGAATCTAGGTGGGAGCTTATGACTGCTCCAACCAAAAGAGGCCCACAGAAGTGATGCTCTCTGACTTTCCAGGGTAGGTTGTGAAAAGGATACAGCTTCTATATCCTTTTTTTCAGGAGCTAGGCCTCGGACACTTGCCCTGAGGAAGCCAGCTACCATGCTGTGAGGGCCCAAATTAGCCCAGAGGGAGAGACCAGGTGGAGAGGCCCCTGGGGAGAGGAAAGGAGGCCCCAAGCTGACGCTGGCCTCCATCTGCAGACATAGGAATAAACTAGCCTTCAGATGCTTCCAGCCTCCAGCCCTCAAGTCTTCCAGCTGAGACCTCAGACATCGTAGAGTGGGAATAAGTTGTCCCTGCTGTGCCCTGTCTGAATTCCTGACTCACAGAATCTGTGAGCATAATGCATAGTTATTTTTATGCCGCTATATTTTGTGGTAATTTGCTAGGCAGCCACAGTAACTGGAAAGCCACCAAGTGTGTCATATGGTACCAAGCAGTGGACAGACTTCTCATCCCTTTCAGCACAGATGGATTTAAAGGGCCTGTGCTGCAGAGTGCAAGTGAGGAGCATTAAGATTGCCTCATGTGCTTCCTTTTCCTCCCTCCAAACAGTGGCATCTCTTATCTTCCTAGATTTTGTGAGTGTCCCACCTTCCCAATCATCCAGGCTTGAAACCTCAGAATGTCTCTAATTTTTCCTTCCCCTTCACCCTCCTCACGTGGGTAGCAAGTGACACCCACTGTCTTTTTCACAGCCTCACAAATTTGTTCTTTACTTCCCATTCCTAACAGCCTGTGCTTGAAATTCCAGGAGTTCATTATTACTTACAGAATACAGAGCAATGGGGTAGAAAAAGACTGCCAGTAATAATAGGCATCACGCTCTCAGGTTTCATACTAGCGAAAGGTAGCATTTAAAGCTTTCCAAGGGCAAGAAATGATAATGCTTATAGATATGACATGGAAGTCGGCTGTATTTTGAGAAGGCGCCTCCAGGGCCATTCAAGAAGCAAATCACTGGGTAGTCTCTGGAGTACTTCTTTATTTTTTATTTTTTTGTTGTTTTTTAAAAATTTTATTATTATTTTGGCTGCACTGCACGGCTTGTGGGATTTTAGCTTCCCGACCAGGGATCAAACCCAGACCCCCTGCAGTGGAAGTGCGGTGTCCTAACCACTGGACCGCCAGGGAAGTCCCTGGAGTACTTCTAGTCCCTGGATCCACTTTGTTCCTGTGTTTAGTCAAAGCTCTTTTGCTCCAGCCCCTCTGAACGATCCCAGGCTACAAATCTAAACTTGGTTTAACAAAAATCTAGAGGTGTTAGATATTATTCCAATATTGACTGTTAAATCCCTTAGTTCTACTTTCTACCAAAATATTCATTCAATAACTTACACCATTTCCTTTATCCTAATCCAAACAGTATTTGTAAGGAGAGTTTTTGACGATTTAAATTTTAAAAATCTGAGTATGACCTGCAGAGTCATCTCAGCTTCCTGTCTTAAAACCATGAAATAGATGCAATTTTCCTCAGGTAAGGACCCAGTTATCCAAAAATAACGATTTTATTTTTGAAGCTCCATGAGAGAAAATCAGGTACTGACACAGAGTTTGCATAAGGATTATTTTAAGTCCTATTTAGAACTTGGGTATTTAACGTGTACTAGTTGCTGCAGACATCATAAGAAAAAACCCTTTTTTTAATCTAGAATTTCCTCCTTAAGACCCATAAAGCTGTTTGCTATGAGAAGCATGGGGACAGCTGCATCCTCTGAAATCTGACCCTGTTACTATTGTTTCCTAAGTGCCTTGAACACTGAGCAGCTCATATTTAAGAGACTAAATTAAAAAAAAAAAGAAAAGAAAAAGAGGGGGATAGTAGCTATCATTCATTCATTTATTTTAAAAAATATTTACCAAAGCCAGAAAGAGAAAAACAAATACCGTATGCTAACACATATATACGGAATCTAAAAAAAAAAAATGGTTCTGAAGAACCTAGGGGCAGGGGCAGATTTACTAAGCACTTAACTATATGCTGGGCACTGTTCTAGGTGCCAGGTATATGGCAGACAAAAACCCCTGCCCTCGTGGAGCTTGCACTTTAGGGGTAGAGAAGATGGGATAATAATATAAGTAAAAGGTGTTAGAGAGTGTTACGTATGTCAGACTTTTAAGTAATCACAGGACCATGTTTTTTTTTTTTTTAATTAATTTATTTTTGGCTGTGTTGGGTCTTTGTTGCTGTGTGCAGACTATGGGCTTAGTTGCTCTGCGTGGGATCTTCCCAGACCAGGGCTTGAACCCGTGTCCCCTGCATTGGCAGGTGGATTCTCAACCACTGCGCCACCAGGGAAGCCCAGGACCATGTTTTTAAAAATGCTATGGGGCAAAATAAAGCTGGAAAGAGTGACAGTGTTGGGATGGGCTTGAGGGGGGTGAATTTTAGAGGCCAAGGAGGCCTTAGTGAGAAGGTAACACTTAAGTAGGTGAAGAAGGTGAGAGACGGGGGAAGATTGTCCAAGCCAGAGGTTTTAGCGAGTGCAAAAGTCCTGAGGTCAGAGCATGGCTGGCTGTTGGAGGAACACAAGGAGGCAGAGGGAGTGGACCAGGCGAAATGAAAGATGGAGAGGCAGGTCCTGTTGGGGCTTGCAGGGCATTTTAGTGAACGGGGTTTTTTAGTAGGAGTACAAGAGAAGCCACTGGAGGATTTTAAGCAGAGGAGTGATGATCTGAGATCATTGTGACTGCTGTGTTGAGGACATTCTGAAGGGAGCAAATGAAAAAGCAGAGAAAGTAGTTTTTGTAGGCTATTCTAAAAGTCCAGGAGAGATGGAAGTGGCTTGGATTAGATGGTAGCAGTGGACGAATTCTATTATAATTTGAAGATAGAGCAAACCAAATTTGCTGACAGATGTGGGTGGGGTGTGAGAGAAAGAAGAGATAAGGATTACTTCAGGGTTTCTGTCTGGTAACTGAAAGATGAGTTGTCCTTAACTTAGATGGGAAGAGTCCTGGAGGAGTGAGTTTAAAGAGATCAGATCAGGACTGTTAAACTTTAGGTGCCCTTCGAGGGGAGATGTCACAATGGTAGTTGTATATACAGGTCTGGCATTTAGGATAGAGGTCTGGGCTGGAGAAGTTGGGAGAGGTCAGCATATGGCAACTGTTCAAACTAGCAGACTGTATGAGGTCACCAAGAGAGTGAGTGTAGATGGGAAGGAAGAGTTCCAAGGCCTGAGCCATGGGGGACTTCAACATTCAAAGATGTCAGGGAGAAGAAGGCCCAGCAAAGGAGACTGAGGAGGGGACAGAAGCAGGAGGAAAACTAAAAGAGCATGGTGTTCTGGAAGCCACGTGAAGAAAATGTTTATGCAGGCAGGTGATCCAGTTGTGAAGTGTTGCTAGGTAAGGTATGGAAAGAATGAACTGTGTATATAACATGACAAGGTCTTTGGAGAACTTGAGCAGAGCAGGTCCAGTGAAGTGGTAACAAGCAAGGCTGGAGTGTGTTCAGGAAAGAATTGATCCTACTGTATAGCACAAGGAACATATTCAATATCCTGTGATAAACCATAATGGAAAAGAATATGAAAAAATATATATGTATAACTGAGTCACTTTGCTGTACAGCAGAAATTAACACAACATTGTAAATCAATTATACTTCAACAAAATTTTTTGAAAGAATTGGGGGCTTCCCTGATGACGCAGTCGTTGAGAATCCACCTGCCAACGCAGGGGATACAGGTTTGAGCCCTGGTCTAGGAAGATCCCACATGCCGTGAAGCAATTAAGCCCGTGCGCCATGACTGCTGAGCCTGCGCTCTGGAGCCCGCGAGCCACAACTACTGAGCCCGCGCGCCTAGAGCCCATGCTCCACAACAAGAGAAGCCACTGCAATGAGAAGCCCGCGCACCACAACGAAGAGTAGCCCCCGCTCGCCGCAACTAGAGAAAGTCTGTGCGCAGCAACGAAGATCCAATGCAACCAAAAAAAAATAATAATAAATAAATAAATAAATTTAAAAAAAAGAAGAAGAAAGAATTGGGAGAGAGGGGCTGGAGAGAGCAAATATGGACTTTTTTTTTTTAAGATAGGAGAAATAAAACAATAGTTATGCTAATGGAAAGATCTTTGCTTTTCCAGTGAGGAACCTAGCTTTCTCACCCACCCTCCCTTCCTTGGACTTCAGATTTGGATATTTGCTGTTTCTTGGAACCCTCACTTTGAGGAATGTTAATAGGGAATCTGAGCTGATATGGAACTGAGGATTGTGAAAATCAACTTATTTCATATGTGGAATTCTCTTTCCCCAACTTCTCACTACTTTGAGGGACAAAACACATGTGGCCAGGAGTCCACTTACTGTGGCCAGTAAGTTACTAGGCTGTTCACAAATGTTTCTCCTTCATGGCAGGAGAGCCACTCTAGGGTATGGCCATGTGGTTTTGTTTGCCACTTCATAGCAGCTTTAAGACCAGTGAGCAGTCTCCCACATTGCCTTGGCTGACAGCAACTGTGGAAGCAGTGTTAAGACGAAGCATCTACCAGCCAGGGTCTGAGTCATAGTGATGAACAGAGCCCCTTTGATAACCCGGGTTAGACACCTAGCATGAGTAATAAACTTTAGTTTCGTTAGTTTTATTTTGGGATAGCAAAACCCGATCCATCCTGACACAATGCCTAAGGACCAAAATAAACAGTGATGTACGAGTCTCCACAATAACCAGCAGAATGCAAATTTCAGGGTACGCAAGTTTTACTTTCCCATACCAGGGGCAAAGAAAACCCAATAAATAACACAGGTGATAAAACTTGACCTCACTGTCAGTTCTCCATTAAATCAAAAACTATTGAACCTTGAAAATGTTAACATTGTTCGTAAAATATTTCTCTCCTAACCAGGAAGGCAACTTTTCTTCAAGAGACTTAGCTGGACTACCAGAAACATAGTGTAGTATATTTACTATTTTGTTCTCTGGGTCATCTGCGTTAGCTCCTCCAGGAACGCTCACTCCAAATGCAGATTCCCTGGCCTTGTCCTTCTAGATGAATGCTGTGGTCCTTAACTCCTAGGAGGTTATGTAATCTTGATCTTTATGTGTTTGTGTGGTCTAATACAAAAATTTATTTGGTCTTTGTCTTCCGGTTCCTGCCAAGAGCTGCTAAAGCTCTTGGCATTTTCTGAGTGATAGGAATGGCTTTTGTTTTTTGTAATGAGCCCCTTTGATCACACTTGAGTTTATGCTAATGAGATCACTAAGGGTGAGGTCACTAGATGGCCTCAGGTTGGAGCTGGTCACCAGAAAGACCAAGTGGCTAGACCTCCTGACTGACCTCCAGGCAGGGGTGGCAGAGGGGGCTGGAGAGGAAGCTCTATAAACTCAGCAATAGTGAGATTCAGAGAGCTTCTGGGTTGGTGAGCACATTGAACCCTGGGAGGATGCTGTGCCCCTGCATCCCTCCCCTTCCTTGCCCCGTGTATCTCTTCCATTTGGCTGCTCTCAAGTTATATCTTTTATAATAAACCAGAAAATGGAAGTAAAGTGTTTTCCCAAGTTCTGTGAGCTGTTCCAGGAAATTATTGAACCCAGAAGGGAAGGGAATTGTGGGAACCCTCCAATTTTATGACCAGGTTGGACCGAAGTGTGGGTTATCTGGGGACATGATACTTGCGACCGGCATTTGAAGCGAGGGAGGTCTTGCGGGACCAAGCCTTTAAACCCGTGGGGTCTGAGGATAACTTTGGGTAGTGTCAGAATTGAACTGAATTGTAGGACACCCAGTTGGTGTCCAGAGAATCAGAGAATTGGTTGTTAGTGTTGGAAAACACCCTAGAAATATGCTGCCAATGTCACACTGAAGTTTTCAACATAATGTCTGAGTCAGTTTACACATGCTTTAATATTAGAGAAGAAATGTTCTTGTAAGAGACAAAAGAAAAATCACAATTCTGCACAAAAGAATTTTATTTAGTGGTCAGATCCCGATGAATAATGCCAGTCATTGCTTGATTCTGTTAAAATGCGCTATTAGATCTACTCTTAAGAAAGTGTATGGTGCATCACCAAAAGCTATTTAATTTGGATTGTGTAGAGTAAAAGAAAACTTCATAAATCTTTGTTCTCTGATAAAATTTTTAAAATATAAAAATGAAAAAAAAACCCCAAAAGCAGTATTCAAAAATAATAAATGTCACCTTGGACTATTTACAGTAAGATGACTTTCTAATAGGAGAACACTCTCTGCTTGTCTCTTTTTCTCACATTTTCCTTGTCCCTTAGAGGTGTTCTGCCTCCCCCATCTAACCCTCGTGATTTCTTCCATTCCTGTCTTGCATGAAACAGTCATCTTCCATTCTCTCACACATCTTTGAGTCTTTCTCTGATACTCCTTTTTCGTACTGTAAATTACCAGTAATTCTATTCAACAGATGTTTGTTGAGCACCTAATATGTGCCAGGCACTGTGCTAAGAGGTGGGGATAAATACAGAGATGAAAAGTCATTGAACCCCCTCCTCAAGAAGCTCAGAGTTTGGGTTGGATTAAAAGAACATTTTTTCACATTATATTCCATGAAATCCCAAGCCCCTATGAAGTAAGTTTGGGGATTTCTTGATGCACTCACGGAGAGTCCATCAGCTTGGCCCACTCCAACGCATTTTGATTTAGAATTCTGCCCTTTTTTATGAAGCACATCCTCTAAAGCCCAGGAATAGAGTTTGAGTTCTAAACTCTTCGCAGGTGGGAACTACATGATGTGTTGTAGGGGACGAACTGAACCAATTTGTTTTTCGGGGAGGGTAACCTTTTAATTGGCTTCTACAAATTCTGAGTATGAAAAGCCCTTAACCCCCCGCCCCCCAACATACTAAATTTGAGCAATAGATACATATTAAGAAACTCCTCCTTGATTTGGATTTACAACACGATCCTCTGAAACTCCTCTCTTTTACAAATGTCCAGCAGGAGCTCTTTTTATTACCTCCACACGTATTTCTTTGTGCTTTTCTGTGAACATTTTCTTAGCTTCAAACATAAAAGCAGCAAATTAAGCCTGCAGGTGACCTTTCTTTTTTTTTTCTTTTATCATGCTGAACCCCAGACAAGCTCAGTTCTTGCGTTTGGCCTACATCTTCTCTGTCCGTGAGGCCCCAAGAGAACCATGGTAGTTACTTAAAAAAAAAAAAAAAAAAAAAAAAAAAGAAAAAGAAAAAGCAAACTATGAAACAGAAAATAAAAACTGAACATAGCATACTATGGAAGCAAAACTGAAACCACACCCTCGCTACCCCCATCTCTCCAAGGCAGACCATGGCCTACAAATATTCACATTTGGAAATATTTTCTCAGTCACAGTAAAGTCCAAATCGTGGTGGTGGGCTTCCCCCTCGCAGATCGTAGCATATTCCTTTTGTCGAATCTGCTCAGCCAACCACTGAACGATGATGAAGGGAGTTTTTGTGGGAAAGTTCTATCCTTGATCCAACATCATCCACAGGTTACACGGGGTCACATCTCTGTACAGTTTCCATCCAACCAAATGATACTCTGTCCATTCAAGAGCCCTAGTGCCAGATTCAGAATGTCCTCATGAGCTGGTTCCAAGCCCTCTGGATCTGAAGGCAACTTTGGGAGTTGGCATTATTCCCATGTTACATTTGGCCTGCCCAAGGTAGGGTGATCAGGATGTCTGGAATACGTGAAGAGGACAAGAAGAGCAGGGGGTGTTGGGAGAGAGGGGAAAAGAGAGGTGATCATGCACAAGCTTCTTGCTCTGTCGTGCATTATATTTTCAGTGCTAACAGCGTATATTTCGACACATAGGGCTTGTGCTTTTTTGTTAAATAACTCGCCCCGTAACGCTCGTTTGGCAAACGTGGCCATGAATGTGTGTGTGTGTGTGTGCGTGTGCACGTGCCTGTGTTTACGATGTGTCATGAGGTTGTGTGTCAAGTCCTGTGGGTGTGCCTTGGCCCCTCCCCTGATGCTACACCCACCTCACCAGCAAGGAAAAACTGATGGGTTACACCTGGTCGGTTTGATATTCAGAAGCTTCAGACAGGCTTTCTGAGAAGCTTAGGAAAGTCTCCTGGTATTCGGAACATACAATCTCATAACGATAATGCCGGAACTCCACAGCAAAGGTGCCAAAGTAAGACAGGAAGCACATGACCAGGCCCCACTGGACCCTGGCTGCGTACAGGTGGATGCCTTGGGCCATGAGGATGAAGTCTGGGGAAAAGTAGTCAAGGCAAGTTCCTCCATCGGCCACATTAAGACGGGGCTCTTTTCTGGGCAGAGACAGGTTACGGGAAAAGCCTGGCTCTCCCCCTGACTAGCAGAAGAGCTTCACAGAGCCAGCTGAACACCATCTACATAAATAATACAAGGTAACATTATTGAGCCCTTACTTTGTGCCAGACATGCTTCTAGGTGCTTTCATGGAAAACCTAACTTATTCATCACAACATCCTGTTATCAGCAGTTCGCTTAAAATAGGGAAACGGAGGCCAAATGGGTAACACGGGTATTAACTGGTGGAACTGGGATTCAAACACAAGCACTCTGACTCCCTGGCCATGCATTCGACCGCTATACTCTACGGCTGCCTAATAAACTGTGAGACTAGCTAAAGAATTACAATTCCAAAGTAACTAGTTGGCCAGAAAAATAACGCTGTATTTTTAAAAGACACTGCAGGGCTTCCCTGGTGGCGCAGTGGTTGAGAGTCCACCTGCCGATGGAGGGGACACGGGTTCGTGCCTTGGTCCGGGAGGATCCCACATGCCGCCGAGTGGCTGGGCCCGTGAGCCATGGCCGCTGAGCCTGCGCGTCCGGAGCCTGTGCTCCGCAACGGGAGAAGCCACAACAGTGAGAGGTCCGCGTACCGCAAAAAAAAAAAAAGACACTGCAAATGACGATGGAACAATGTGAACGTATCAAATAGCTAACTACCTCCATATAAGCTGTGTTTGTCTCTGCAGTGATACTAATAAGGTCTAAGTGGCCGCTCTTCTTCTCTCTAGTTTTCACTATTGCCTTTCAGACAATATTCTGTAGGCTGGTTTCATTCCTGGTGTTGCATTTAAACTTGTGCCCAAATGAAAGCAGGCAATTAAAAAACCAAAGAACTGATGATTCATCTATGCCTCACTATACACAGAGTGTATGTATGTGTACACACACACACATCAGTATATATGAAGGTAGGAGCTGGGGAGGAGAAAGGTTCATAATGTTCTATAGTGAAAAGCTAAGAGGCCAAGGACTAAATAAAGTTATTTAGAAAAATCAGAAATGTTCCCTTAGAATTAGTTCTACCTTCAGAACTTAGCCTTAAAATCTTGGGAAATTTTCAGAGAGTGAAAAATTCTGTGACAACTACTTCAGCGAAACTTCGCTCTGCTGACTAGGCCCGGATTCATTCACCTGGGAACCACGAAATGGTTCCAAGTCTTCGGAAATATCATGGATCAGAATTGTTTGGTATAAGCTCAAAACTCAGAATGATTTAAAATCTGTACATACTCTTCTGACTGAGGGTTCAAATTGTTGCCAAAGCAATATTAACTTACAGGGGAGGAATATATCTTCAAATCTCGCACTGGCAGAATTCTGACCCGTTTACTCATAAAATATTTTATCAGGTTGCTAGTAATAAGCAAGTTTTTTGGCTTGAATTTCAAGTCCTTAAATGTTCTCAATCTAATGAGACTTAAGAAAACCGCTAAAATGACTGAATGGCAGTTTGTGAGGGAAGAATAACTAAATGGCTCCAAATACTCCACTAACGAACATCTCCAAACGCTAAACATTTTCGTGGTTTTTTTTTTTTTTTTTTGCGGTACGCGGGCCTCTCATCGTTGTGGCCTCTCCCGTTGCGGAGCACAGGCTCCGGATGTGCCGGCTTAGCGGCCATGGCTCACCGGGCCCAGCCGCTCCGTGGCATGTGGGATCCTCCCGGACCGGGGCACGAACCCGCATCCCCTGCATCGGCAGGCGAACTCTCAACCACTGTGCCACCAGGGAAGCCCAACATTCTCGTATTTTAAAGCCACTCTAAGGAGGGATGGCATAGTGCTTAAGAGTATAAGAACTGAGCCTGAGTTTAGAACAAACTGACACATACCATGTGTGATCTTGGGTAATTAACCTTCGTTTTTCACTATTCTTACTTGTTAAGTGAGGATTAAAAGGGTTGACACATTTAAAGTGCTTAGAATACTGCCTAGCACATTATAAGTACCCAATAAATATTGGCTATTACATTGATGATTGTAACTGTGTTAGCTATACAGTTTGCCGTCTAGGAACTCCCTTCTTCTCCAGTTTCCAGAGGACCTAATGGAGTGAACACTTAGGATTGAGTGACTGATCTGATTGGTGGGGTGGTTACTGGCCAACTTCCACTGGGCCCTGCTATAGTAGGTGGGGTCACTGTGCTCCACCCTGGACCAGTCCCTCTGCGATCTGTTTGGGCTTCAGCTGAGTGTAGTGCTCTCCTCCGCCTTTCCCTGATTTCTCTGCTTCTTACTGGGTGGATAGATTGAATTCCAGGGTGTGAGATAGGAGGCCTGCACGATTTTCCTTTCCAAGTTTACTAGGAATAAAGGCTGATTTCTTCATCCCCATCTGGCTCCGTGTGACTGTTCTCCATTGGTTCAAACTCCGAGGGAGGAAGGGAAATAAATAGCCTCAAAATTATTTGTTTAGGACAACAGTACATGCAGTGGTAATCTAGTTCTTGAATTTTTCCAGAAAAGCTTACTTGTTTTCCTGAAAGGTATAAATGTAATTTTGTCCCTAGAAATTCATTTTAGAGTTAATAGATTAAATGAAATAACAGAGCCACTAATAAAGTCGAAAACGAAAAGAATTTTTCAAGATGGAAGGAAAAAAACCCCACAATTCTCTTTTGGTTATGCATTCTATGTTATTCACAAAAGGAAACTTTACATCAAAAGGAGAATGCATGGCACCATTCCTACAGGTTGAAACAGTTTTGAGAAGGCAGAGCTTGTTTTATCTTTAGCTCTCCATCTCCTCTTTGGCATGAAAAATAGGTCTGAAAGTTTTCGTTTTTATACCTATTTATTTTTCTTTTTTGTCTAATATTCTGAGTTGATACGACAGTATATCCTAACCAACTGAGAATGGCACTCTTCTCATCTTCTACATGGACAACTTATCTGTGTTTTAATCTCACTGGCAAAGAACGTTTTCACATTCAAAGGATACAGAGGACCACGCAGAGAGTGACAGATGCTGAGAGAATAACTCGTGGAATTCCAACTTTCCGTCCTTCATTCTTGATGTTTACTTTGAGTGTCAATGCAGCCTGGATCCAGCAGGTCAACGTGCCAAATCCAAAAGTCAAGGAAGTTCCGACATTATGGATTTCTTCATCATTTGTGAGCTAAGGGATGAACAGATAATGACCTGTGGAGACCCATTTAGAAAATACATACAAGCCAATGGAATACGTGAAGGAGAAAAAAATAGGTAAAGAGATGTCCCAATAATGGGATGATAGGTTGTAGAAAGAGTAGAACCCTGCATCTCCACTGGCTCTTTGTGCCTATTCTCCATTGGTTCCAACTCTGAGAGGAAGAAGAGAAATGAATAGTATGCCTACACCTCAAAACGTTTGTTTGGAAGAATCATACAGGCAGTGGTAATTTATTCTTTGAATTTATTTTCCAGAAAAGCTTTGTAGAAAAGTAAAAGAAAAAAGCAGGAGAGTTACACAAAAAAAGAGAAATGTCAAAGTTTCTACAGACATAAACCCCAAACTCTGTTTTCTACACTAAGAAATGAGACCAGAATCCGGCTGTGTACTTACTGATTGAAGATGGCCAATTCTAAGCAGGTCAAGATTTCACTGGCCTGGACAACTAATAACACTTGAGCTGTTCTTTACTCTTACAAAACTGGCCAGTCTATGTAATGTGGCCAACTCATTGTTAATGGGCTTTTGTTTTGTTTCCTATTATAATAAGAAAACTGCACTTATGAGCTTTTGCCATATCTGGAGACCCATTAAAGGGCAACAGTGTTTGAAGATTCCTGGTCAAGGCTTTTATACAGTTAATAGGTTAAAGGAGACCCATCTGGGTTATTTCAATTGGGGGTTAGAGATGTAAACTGCCCAAATCATTACCCACTGATTTAAAAAATATACCTGTCACTTAAAACACCTTTATTAAGTGCATATATTTTTAACCTCACATATAGTACCCCACATATATAGGACACACAGGTAATAAAATCTACTGTTGAAAGATGGCTTTAAAAACATGGTGAAAATATCTTTTTGAATCGCCATTGCCTTCAGGTGTTTTATTGTTTAGCGTTGCTATGAATAATGGTTGTATCAAATCAATATTACTTTCCCTTTACAATTTTTTTCTATTGTTTTGGCTGTAGGATTTTTTTCTTCTTTGAAGAAGCCATTTTCCCCCCCTCACAGTTCAAAACACATATTTTTGAAACATTTTATTTTATTTTATTGTTATTTATTTATTTTTTGGCTGCGCAGCATGTGGGATCTTAGTTCCCTGACCAGGGATCGAACCCACACCCCCTGCATTGGAAGCGTGGAGTCTAAACAACTGGACCGCCAGGAAAGTCCTGAAACACTTTAAGTAATGATTCCCCAAGTCAAATTTTACTACTAGGAAATTGGTTTTCCATGGTCTACATAGTCTGTTCATTTATTTTTTAATTCTACTTTTAAAAATAGATGATACAGTTACATGGGCCAAACTTTAAAAAATTGTAAAAAGAGTATAGATTGAAAAGTCTGTCTCTTATCTCATATACTAGCCACCTGGTTTCTCCACAGGCAACTAATGTGTTATTTGTTTCCTGTGTAATCTCTGTAGATATTCCAGAAAATGTTCTTCATATATAGCGTCATCATTTACAGTTTTGAATATCTGTGGTTCACCCAAACAACCCAATCACTGGGATTCTTTGGGGAACTTTAGTGAAAAACAAAATGTCTATTCAGTAACTTCCATCTAAGACCTGGTTGAGAGAAATGATAGTTACTGAGCATTTTACAACATGCCAGTCCCTGTAGCACAGATGGATAAGTGGAGGAAAGACTACCTCCAAAATCTCAATAAAAAATGCTCTGTGCCCTAACATTTTGGAGCTTAACAGATAAACTCTCAAATATTCTCCTGATAATTCATCCTCCTAGCCAATATGTTCTAAGAATGCAGTTTTCTCATTATCTAGGTTGATATGGAATGAGATCTAGAATAGTTAGAGGAATGGGTGGGATTGCCTGCCTATCTGTCAGACAGCCCATTAAGCAAAAAATACTTATTAAGGGCTTCCCTGGTGGCACAGTGGTTAAGAATCCATCTGCCAATGCAGGGGACACAGGTTCAAGCCCTGGTTTGGGAAGATCCCACATGCCGTGGGGCAACTAAGCCCACGTGCCACAACTACTGAAGCCCGTGCACCTAGAGCCCATGCTCTGCAACAAGAGACGACACCGCAATGAGAAGTCCGCGCACTGCAACAAAGAATAGCCCCTACTCGCCGCAACTAGAGAAAGCCCGCGCACAGCAACGAAGACCCAGTGCAGCCACAAAAATAAAAATAAATAAATAAATTTATTTATTTAAAAAAATACTTATTGAGTTGCTACTGTGTGCCAGGGGACATCCTGGGGAATGAATTATCCTAATTTAATGAATTATCAGCACTGAGGGTCAAGGACGAGAGACAGTCTTAGAAAATCCACTACCATATTTTCAGTAAGAACATTCCTAAACACTCAATAGAATGCTGAGTGTCTGGAATGCCTGCACCATTTGGATTTCACTCAACAGACGGTGGAGAAGTGTCAGGATTGGTGTTTGACTGCAAGGAGGAAGTTTCTAGCAGCAGTATAGGCCGGAGGATGCTGGGGAGGGAATGGAGGCAGGGAAAACAGAAAACTACTGTAACTGGGCAGGGTCTCCATGTCTATTTTACAAATGAAGTCATTTAGGTCAAGAGTTGTGTGAGGGTATTGGCAAGGGAAATTATGCTTAAGTGACCTTGGGTTTCTACATCTCTGGGAAGAAGAGTGAGGGTTAGTACCTCCTTATTCAAGTCACAGGCGTTCTAGAGAAATTCTGTGTTTTCAAACTGACTCCCATATGAGCTTGCTAATCTAAAATGCAAGGTTTCATCCAATAAGAATGTTCAATGTTTAATTACAGAAAGGCAATGATCCTATTAATTTTCTAGAAAGGTACATTAGAATACAATTTGTTATGAAAAGAAGTATATAGCGGTTTGAAAGCCCTATTTTAGTAGATATGTTTCCCAATAGCTGTGCTGTATTTCCAATGCATAGGGAGGAATTTATCATGTTTAATTCAGACTTACGTAGGCGAGGCTCAAAGAACAGATGGGCTGACTGCTGGAGAAACTGTGCATATCAGGAACCACTGTTAGCATTTTTTTAAAGATTCATGGAGAATTCTATGGGCCACGTAGTGACTATAACTCAGTGGCTGTGATCATCATATAGGTGAAGTGTGAGATGGAGGTGAAAAAGGCCAAATGAAGTACCTGAAAATTACCAAGTAAGGTCATTCCAAAGGAAGCCAGACAGAGCGCCACCAATCCACTAATATTCAGCCATGGATTAAAAACCTTTGGTTTCAGTTGTATGAAGCGCAGAACAGCTACCACCAGAGCTGGGAATAAAACAAAATGTTATAATTGAAAAAGTTAAATCACACAGTCAGACTAGGAAGCAGCGTTCTAAAGCCACGATGTGCAGAAGTAAACTTTTTGCCACAGTACACCTTTAAATCTCTAAAACGACAGATGCATTTTTAAAAGAAATTTTCCATGTGATGTTTCTGAGTACTGAGATGTTTTATTCTAGCTAACCTGGGGAAAGCAGAGAGGAACTGAAGCAGCGTGCTATATGTTATTTGGGTGACACAAGATGATAGACTGGTAACAACTAGTGTTGTTCTCAGAGTTTTCAAAAACAAGGTCAGCACAAGACAGACTGGCTTAGGAGAACATCACAGAGGCTTGGCACACAACAGATCAGACACAGAGAGACAGCCCGTGGCACGGGAATTCACTGATTCAATCAGCCTTTAGTTTAGAACCGTGTTAGAACAGATAGGGCAAGAAAACAAGGGGAAGAAGACAAGGTTACCAATCTAGACAAACCTGCTGGTCCCTGTGCCAGAAATCATTCCCGGGGATAGGAAGGAAGATAAAGGCACATGTACAAATCCCTTTATTACTGGTTTATTCCCTCTCCCTTCTGATTCTACCTGCAGGTGTTCATTGTCAAAGGACAAAGACAGCTCACCCAAATTAGAGCAGTTACAGCAATAAAATCATGGAATCTGTATTTTAACATAGCAGATTTGGGGGTTTGGTATGTACTGAAAATCATATTGATTATATTAAGAAAGCTCAATTTTTCACATGATGTTAATTACTTATTTTAAAATCCCACTCTTTTGAATCAAATTGTCATTGGAGAATCTGCAGAGAGAAAAAGGAAGTTACTTAGATTTCAAATCTGACTTCTAATAGTAACCTTGAGGCCAGTCCATACTCAAGTCACTAATCTAAGAATCTCCTTTTATTAATTGCTTGGTGCAGGGATATTTTCATATTTATACAAAAAGCTGGGAGAGGTCAGTCTACAAATGATTTTTAAAAAGCACTTGCAATTAATATGTTATATCTAATATGAAGAAATGCACTTACTACTTCCTAAGGCAATTTATTTTGACATTAAGGTTTAGCAGGGAAGACAATTAGGAATTCAAGAATCATCCTATTTATACAACAATTAGTAGGTAATTATTTGCTGTAAGTCTGCCTTGATTTCAGGCCATTATTAGTAGCCATTAACAAAGAAACCCATTCACAAGTTTGCATTTCCCAAGTATGACGAATTTCATAGTTTCAAGCTACAAAGTTAGTTCAGTGAGTTGACTTTCAGTTCCAAGTACCTCTGGTCAAAGAGTGGTATACAACTTGGTTAATAGTTGGATTCTGGAAACAAAATAGAAATAAACTGCAATCTATGAAATCTTAAATTGTTTGGATCTGATTTAGCTTTTAGTGTATTTATGTTAAAGCTAATGCCCATGAGTCATCATCAAATTAATAGATTTTACTTGAGTTGATAATAGCTTTTTAACATCTTTATTGGAGTATAATTGCTTTATAGTGGTATGTTAGTTTCTGCTTTATAACAAAGTGAATCAGTTATACATATACATATGTTCCCATATCTCTTCCCTCTTGCATCTCCCTCCCTCCCACCCTCCCTATCCCACCCCTCCAGGCGGTCACAAAGCACTGAGCTGATCTCCCTGTGCTATGTGGCTGCTTTCCACTAGCTATCTATCTTACATTTGGTAGTGTATATATGTCCATGCCACTCTCTCATTTCATTCCAGCTTACCCTTCCCCCTCCCCGTATCCTCAAGTCCCTTCTCTGCATCTGTGTCTTTATTCCTGTCCTGCCCCTAGGTTCTTCAGAACCATTTTTTTGATAATAGTTTTTCAACCTAATGGTTTGAGGGATCCAGTTAGGAGTTATCATATTATCAGAAGTCTATTAATGTTGACAATAACTATCCTAGAGGATGAAAAAATAAGCACAATTTCTAATACTTTTGGGGATACGAATAGGAGGAAGAAGTGGGAAGACGAGAAATTCAACATAAGCGCCCTGACACAAAGTGATCTTCAGATAAAGAAGTCATTAGATTTAGACCAGAAATCTCCACACAAGGCACCAGGGGAGACATTTGCTAATTAATTGTGTGTGGATATTAGTCAGCACATAATGACAGAATACCGAGGCAGCACATTTAATTTCTTTTAAAAACGACTAGTGGAGAGTATGACTCTGGGAACTTTCTGGTTGTCATCTAGTTTGGAGGGCTAGGATGGTGTCGGAACTCTCACCGAAGCCCTAACCCACTGCCAAAGCAGACACCGAAATGGCTCTTCACGTTGACCATCCAGGTAGTTTGTGCCACTCTACCCAAAGGGACACAGTCAGTGCCACTGTCTGTGTTACTCATTTCTCTCCAGTGAACTCTGGATGTGTACTATTCTCCTGGCTCCAGCATTGCTAGCCTTCTCATTTGTAATATGGATGGTAAGTCATTTCATCAAGAACAGATGATGACATTAACCAGGAAACAGAAACTTCCCTGAAGACAGGAATCAACCCAACATTCCCAACTTCCAGAACAGCATTCCAAACACCACACTTTGCCCTTTTAACCTATTAGCTCCATTATTAATCAGCTGAGGCTAGGCCTAATTTCTTTCCATAATAGGGTCTAGTTGAAATTTTATAGTTGTGGAAATAATAAAGCTTCTGATCCATTAACAGTTTTATTAACAGGTTTAAATGCAGACAGATTCAGACTGTTATGAAGTCCATTTACAACCAAGTAATGATTTAATTATACCTTATTGAAAAAGTTTTCTTGGGCAGTAGGGCAATTTCAAAGCCATCTTTATATATGTCAACCAATTTTTACCACATTAACATTCTGCTCAATAGATATATTTTTTGTTTCATTTAAAAATTTTAAATTTTACTTACAGTTTTAGAAAAGATTTTTAAAACCCACCCTTTTGTTGTTTTTGATATTCCCAACAGTCCTTTGCTATACAAGTGTCCCTTATTTAATTTATCTGCCTGTTAAAAAACATAAATATTAGAGTAATTCCTTATTTTCTTTGTTAAATTCTTTTATTTTGAAGCTGATCGGGTTTTTAAAGTTCAAACTCAAAACAGCAGCTCTTCACTGCAGTTCTAGACTGGGTCTGGCCAAATTCTTTTTCATTTTGTTTAGTTTTACTGTTTATACATCAATAATTCTTATTTATGACAGCAGTAGAACATGACAATCAATATGTTTTGGCTGAAGGAGGGAAAGACGCCACTATTAGGTGACCAAAATCATTCAGCTATTAGTTTATCCTCACAACCTCTCCAGAGCAGAAAATAATATTCCTTTTAAGAAATTTTTCTTGGTCTCCAAAGAAGACATACAGATGGCCGTGGCACGTGAAAAGCTGCTCAACATCATTAATTATTAGAGAAATGCAAATCAAAACTACAATGAGGTATCACCTCACACCAGTTAGAACGGGCATCATCAGAAAATCTACAAACAATAAATGCTGGAGAGGGTGTGGAGAAAAGGGGACCCTCTTGCACTGTTGGTGGGAATGTTAATTGATACAGCCTCTATGGAGAACAGTATGGAGGTTCCTTAAAAAACTAAAGACAGAATTACCATATGACCCAGCAATTCCACTACTGGGCATATACCCTGAGAAAACCATAATTCAAAAAGACACATGCACCCCAATGTGCACTGCAGCACTATTTACAATGGCCAGGTCATGGAAGCAACCTAAATGCCCATCAACAGATGAATGGATAAAGAAGATGTGGTACATGTATACAATGGAATAGTACTCAACCATAAAAAGCAACAAAATTGGGTCATTTGTAGAGACGTGGATAGATCTGGAGACTGTCATACAGAGTGAAGTAAGTCAGAAAGGGAAAAACAAATATTGTATATTAATGCATATATGTGGAATCTGGAAAAATGGTACAGATGAACCAGTTTGCAAGGCAGAAATAGAGACACAGATGTAGAGAACAAACGTATGGACACCAAGGAGGGAAAGGGGGGGGGTGATGGTGGTGGGATGAATTGGGAGATTGGGATTGACATGTATACATTAATACGTATCAAATGGATAGCTAATAACAACCTGCTGTATAAAAAGAAATAAACAAACAAAATTTAGGAAGTTAAAAAAAAAAAGAAATTACCCAGCCCATAAAAACTAACCACCCTGTAACCTGGGGCCTTTTGACTTCTGAGATGGCCCACACTCTGTCTGTGGAGTGTGTTTCTCTCTAAATAAATCCACTTCTTACCTAAAAAAAAAAAAGAAATTACCCAGCCCATAAAAACTAACCACCCTGTAACCTGGGGCCTTTTGACTTCTGAGATGGCCCACACTCTGTCTGTGGAGTGTGTTTCTCTCTAAATAAATCCACTTCTTACCTAAAAAAAAAAAAGAAATTTGTCTTAGGTCTTTACACCCCACCCCCCAGGAGAAATGAAAGTGTGGATTCAGGCCAAAAAGCATAACTAATTCTATAAGGAAATCACTGAGCATTTGATCTTTGATTAGTCCATCAAAAAGATATAAGATCTTTGCTACACCAACTCATTTGTAGGTTATAAATTATCATCTATACAGCTGCCAACAAGCAGTGATTTACAGGTGGTCTATGTTGTTTCTTATAGTCAGTGATGTCGTCTAAAGTAACAGTCTGAGGTCTAAGAGGGATAGGCCTGGGGAGACAAAAGCAACCACAGTTTAGAGCAAGAATCATTAGCAAACTGATTCTTTTTCATTCCCAGATAAATAATTGTTGGTTCACTCCCACTGAACACTAATCTTAATCAGTTCTGTGTCTACCAGATGGCACTAAAAATGATGAAAGATAATAAAGTATAAATATTGGATGCTGTAATACCTTAGAGCAAAAGCTAGTAAAAACTTAATTGCTTCTTGGTGGAGCAGGGGAGGACTGGAGAGTCAGATGATGACGAATGTCATCTGCAAGAGGGGAACTTGTTTTCATGACTGTGTTTTTGGAAATGCTTTTATAATGAGTTAATCATCAGCTTTATATGGATAAATTTGTGAGCTGTGCAATCTGGCATATTTTAGATTTTACACTAAAGACTATTGGGACATATCAATTTGTCTTAAGAATATAAAGGATAATATATTGTTTCCAACATGTTCATTGGTTTCTTTAAAGCCCAGTGGAGGACAGACAGCCTGTGATAGCTTCCTCATAAAGGCAGTCTCCTTCCTCATAAAGGCAGTCTCCTGTGTATCATGATTAGAAGAGGTAGTATTTGCAAAGCACTCAGCATTGTGCCTGGAATATTAAGTGACTGCCATTATTGTAATTATTGTGCTCCGTGGGGCACAATATGAGTCTGTACCAACCTGCAGGCCTATGTGGTGTGATTGCAGAGGGGCTGGGAAGGGTCCCTGACCCTGCAAGTCCAGATTCACCCTTGGGACTTTGTGTTCTATTAAATGCAAGTATCTCCTTAGAGGTCATTTATGCCTTAGCATGAGTACGTTTATTAGAGCTCTTCAGAAGAGTAGTGTCAAGGCTAGGAAAAAAGAGTGAGTCTACAGCTCCTGGCAACTTTGAGGCTAAAGGCAGTGAGACAAAACCGGACCCACTAGCACTTCCCCTGGTGCCTCACAGGGAACATTCTCCATGTTTCTCACATTATCAGCCTTCTGAACCAACTAGGATTCTGCCTGTGTTGCATGTTGGACCAACAGTCTCCCTTGATTTTCCAGGGAATTCTACAGGTCTTCCCTTTTCCTACAGCAAACATTAAAAAGGAACATGTAAGAGTGAATAGAAATTTCTTTGTGGGGTGTTTATAAATAGATGAAATAACAGGGCACCTCTCTGGGGGACAGGTGCCAATACTCCCTCGGTAATAACATCATCATTCTCTCTTACTCGGAGTGAAAGTCTTACTATGCAAAATAAACACTTCCAGAAAACCACTGTTGAAAAATTTAGCTGTCACTGGCCGACCCAACAATATGCCAGTGGTGGTAGCTGGTTGACCCTTTGAAAGACACCGAGAGTCCTGGCCTGGAGGAAATGGGCGATAAGGTCAATATGGAGGAAGACAGAGAGCATGGCTGGTTCCCACGATCCCCAGGGAACAGTACAAAGGGGACAGGATATTAAATGAAGGCCTTGGTCCCTAAAGGAAAAGTGGGGAATTGGGGCCAGACATGAGTACAAAAGGTTTCTTTCTTTCTTTTTTTAACCTACATTTCCATTTGCCAGCTTGATATGTGTATAGGCACAGGGGAGAGCATCACCCTAATGTTAAGGCTGACCTTTAGATTTAAAGACAATATCTACACACATCAATATTTATCACAGAGCCTAAGCATTTTTTCATCCTTGCCAGTGAAGGAAAAAATAAGGCATGCTTTTTAAAGCAAACATATTGCACAATATTACATTCTCATGCAGGATTTTATGGCCCATGAAATATATTATTTCATGCAGCAAAAGAAATAAAGTCAAGAATTGGCTGAAATGATTAAAGATGGTAATGGGAAAAGAAAACGTAAGGTAAGCAGGTGAATGTAAAAGGATTCATGAGAAAAAAAGACACTCAAAACAAAAAGCCTTCTTCAGCATATTGACATGATATGATACCAAATTATCAACTAAGTCCACCATGATTTTGATATGGGTTTGGGAGAATTTAAAATAAAAAAGAAACATACCAAAGCACATAAAGCATTCTTTATGCTCTTCTTACCTAGGAATGCTGCCATGTTCATAACTTGACTAAACACACAGCTTGCAGGAGGTTCATCACCTGCAATACTTGAAAAACAGGAAGTGTTTTATATTACTGTAGTAAAATTGATAACTCTCTGCCATCGACTGAATGTCTGTGTCCCCTAAAAATTCATATGCTGAAATCCTAACCCCCAATGTGATGGCATTAGGAGGTGGGGCCTTTGGGAAGTGATTAGATCATGAGGGTGGAGCCCTGGTGAATGGGATTAGTGCCCTTATAAAAGGGACCCTAAAGAGTTCTCTTGCCCTCTTTCTGCCATGTGAGGACACAATGAGAGGATGGCAGTCTGCAACCTGGAAGAACGCTCTCATCAGAACCTGACAATGCTAGCACCCTGATCTTGGACTTCCAGCCTCTAGAGATGTGAGAAATAAGTTTCTCATGTTTATAAGCCATCCAGTCTATGCTACTTTGTCTTAGTAGCCAGAACTAATACACCCTAAACTTTCCTAAGATCCAACAGATCAGAAGAGAACTATCAAATTACCTTATATACGGTGCATGCTTCACACCAGGTTTCCTGGATAACAAAAGAAAACCCAAAAGCTCAGGTTAAAGCATGGTCACTTGTGCATAGTTTAACTTCATCAGTGGCAAAGTTTTTGTTAAATCTACTGATGAACAAAGAATTACCCAGAGATAAATTTACCTTTCATCTGAGTTTAATGGGAAAATTTTGTCATCCTCCACAGCTATAAAGTATCTATGAAGAAAAAACAAAAAAATTTATAAAACAAAGAAATGTTAAAAAAAACCCAAGAATCGGGCTTCCCTGGTGGCGCAGTGGTTGAGAGCCCGCCTGCCGATGCAGGGGATGCGGGTTCGTGCCCCGGTCCGGGAAGATCCCACATGCCGCGGAGCAGCTGGGCCCGTGAGCCATGGCCGCTGAGCCTGCGCATCCGGAGCCTGTGCTCCGCAATGGGAGAGGCCACAGCAGTGAGAGGCCCGTGTACCACAACAAAACAAAACAAAACAAAAAACCCAAGAATCATTTGTTTCCCAGTTTTATTGGATTAACCACATTAAATCATATTCATTTTTTTCTAACTGGGACAATGTTGTTTTACTACAATGCTTTACCTATAGCTCACCTAGCCCTCTGAACCATAAATGTCATTAATAGTATTTCTGTAATTTTCAAAAGAAAATTAATGGCAATTAATTAATGGCAATCATTATAATCTGGAAACCGGGAAGCAAAGAAGTAAGACCATACAACTTTGGGCAAACTAAAATTAGGATTCAAAGTTTCTAATTTCTCAGGAATATGTGTCCACCTTTCTTAATGAACTGCAAGGAACTAAAATAATTTTCTAGAAGTAAACAGTACTTGAAATAAGCAAGTGTGGGAATGTTTTGTGATAAGCAAGACTTCTAATGTAATGATACCCATTTTATAAACATACCAGACCCAGTCACACACACCAAAAAACTGGACTATGAACGGGACTGTGAATGGAATCTTTATAGCATGTTAATGTCAAATTAGCAAATCTTGCAAATAATGAGTCCACATCACCAGTATTTTTCACCATCTGCTTTGCATAATTTATTACTTGCTCTTATTATCTACTTTGGGTGAAACAAGAAGGGAAGAGAAATGGGGAATTTAGCATGACTGAATTAGTAAACATTATTTTAAAGTATTTACAAATACATTCATATGAATATGAACAGTTGTCCCTCGGTATATGTGGGGGATTGGTCCCAGGACCAGCAGTGGACACCAGATGCTGTGGATAATCAAGTCCCATAGTCAGCTCTACATCCAAGGGTCCATATCCTCGAACTCAACCAACCATGGACTATACAGTACTGTAGTATTTATTGAAAAATATCCACATATAAGTGGGCTCTCGCAGTTCAAACTCCTGTTGTTCAAGGGTCAACTGTAACCTACGCACATCCTCCTGTATACTTTCATCTCTAAGTTATTTATAATACCTAATAAAATATAAATAGTTGTAAATACAATGTAAATGCTATGTAAATAGTTGCCAGTGAGCAGCAAATTCAAGTTTTGCCTTTTGGAACTTTCTGGAATTTTTTTTCCTGAATAATTTTGATCTGCAGTTGGTTGACTCCAAGGATGTGCAGTCTGCAGATACAAAGGGGCAACCATACTATCAACACTTGACATTTTTATCTACATTGCACCTGAGTCCTTAAATAAGAGAATACTCACACTATCCACAATCCAGCTGAAGTAAACAAGGTAAATACAAGGGGTAAAAACATCCATATGCTGCATTGCTTCCCATCCATGCCTGTACCCCTGAAATAAAATGAACAGGTGTTAATAACTAAGGCAAAAATTGATCGCACTCTTTCAAGATGGAATGGAAGTTTACTTTAACCTAAAAAAGTGTATTTTATGAAGCCACGATTCAAATCAGTGTCATTACTGTTACCTACACAGGTAGGAAATCCCTTGAGGAAGTAACATGGAAGACTGTTTTCTATCATTAGTTTAAATATTCCAGAGTTTTAGTTGAGAACTGATGGGAAATTTCTCCTAAAGACGTGTATCCTTATACAAGCATCAGTGTATTTAAGAAAAGACCAGAGAGTTTGGTTTAGGACTTTCAGGAGAAAAGCTAGATATCAAAGGCATACTCCAACCTACTTTTAGTGCTATTATTAACATTTATGGATTATGGATCTATGGATCTGGCATGTACCTATGTCTACAGCTTGGCAGACAAGAGTGTGAGAAACAAATGGTTACTAAACAAATTAGCAGCGCAGGAAGAAATGACAAATGCTTTGGAAATCTGAACTTTCCTCATGACATGTTACCGAGCAACAATCTCAGAAGACTCTAAAGACGAATGTTCTAGAAAACAATGTATTGTGTATAACTTTAAATTCTCTCCAACCAACACAATCAAAAAGGATACAGATGTCAGGCATTTTGTATACTATATTTTAAAAGAAAAACAGATGAATAAAAAGTTCTCCACAAAAATGAAGTGAAAACCAGAAGCTTCAGAAGTGTCTGTGAAAAGTTATTGGTACAGAACAGAAAGAAACAACTAATTATCACTTTCCTTCTTTGCCCAAAGCCATCAGACAAAATCTATTTGAGACTCTGGATGCCAACAATCCTTAAGGCAAAAGAAAAAACCTGTTTCAAGAAAATAAAGTGCCCTAGTGACTTCCGCAGGTGACCTGACAAAGGGAAGGGTAAAGTGATTAAGTGGCACCTCTAAGGAAATATCACTGCTCATTATTTGGGGTTTTACAATTAACTGCAAAAAGTCACTTACTGGCTTTGAACCAGTGCTGCCACATTTCTGAGCACCTCTGCAATATCTGCTATCATGTGCTGAGACTCCCTGGCCCTTCCCAGTGCTGAGAACATAGAGAGAACACAGCCTTCCCTTCCAGGCTGGTAATCTGCGAGGTCTCAGGAAGGTCTTAGTTCCCAGAACTGACCTACCTGATTAGGTAGATCTTTCAGATCAGGTGACAGAAAACTTGACCTAATAATGTGTCTTTGAACAGACATGCTGTAGTGTAAACATCTACTTGGGTAGGGGTGTTAAATAAATTACAGAATCTAGGAGTCGAAACACATTAGAGCCACCTTCAATCAATTTAATTCAGTCTAATCCAATCTGATCCAGTTCACAGGTATTAACAACCTACTTGTGCCAGGTACTATACCGTGCAGTGGAAATACTGAGGTCTAATGAGTATAACTCTTTATATGTAATAGTCTATGCAATATATAAAAGCTTTTATCTGAGCCAGTGGTGCATGGCTGCCCAGTTTATACGATGTCGAAATGATGAACATTTTAAACAAATACAATATGACTTTTCAGTGTCTATTCATTTATTTATGTCCAGAAAATTGAGCTCATAATAAAGCTATCAATAATGCTAACAAAAGTAATTCCACCAGTAGCCAAGATGCAGAGGGAGTACAGAAAATAGGGATGTTAACTGAGCATATAAACCAATTTTTCTGGATCTGCCCCTTGAAATAGGGCGCTCTGACAAGATGAGTACAGCCAAAAGGGTTACACTGGAGTAAGAGTTAGGGGACCTAGTTCTCAACTTTCGCTTTGCCTGTAACTGATTCCGTAAGCCCTCGCCATTTACTTAAATCAGCAACACCATTTCCCCATCTTGCCGCATGAAGACTGAATTCTAAGAGAGGGAGAAGGGCATCAAAGACTGAAGCCTCACAGGGTGGTGGTACCTTGGAAATTAACCCAAGTTCAGTATCTTATATTTTTACAGTAACAGAATGCTCCCATATACCCAGAATAATCAGCTGCAGAAGAACTCATGCCTATGAACCATTTTCACACTAGGCTGGTGAGTAAATCACAGTGTCAACTTAACTGATATACAGTGAAAACAGAACTGCCAAAAGGTTAAATATTCACATGGGCTTCCCTTTTAGGAATGTCTATATGGAAAATCAAAATTTTGAAGCAGGAAGTTAGAGTGAAAAGAGTTAATGAGATAATTAATTCTAAGACCAAGGCATCAAGCACAATAGCCACTCACTAGCTGTGTGATCTCTGGCAAGTTATTTCATCTCCTAAGCCTTAGTTTAATGATGGAGATAACTTCTATTTTGTAGAGTTGTGCTGAGGATTAATGACAAGGCAGGTAAAGTACCTCACACATAAATACACGTTCTGTAAGTGGCATCCCTGCCAACTCTTTTTTTTTTTGCGGTACGCGGGCCTCTCACTGTTGTGGCCTCTCCCGTTGCGGAGCACAGGCTCCGGACGCGCAGGCTCAGCGGCCATGGCTCACGGGCGCAGCCGCTCCGCGGCATGTGGGATCTTCCCGGACCAGGGCACAAACCCGTGTCCCCTATATCGGCAGGCGGACTCTCAACCACTGCGCCACCAGGGAAGCCCCCCTGCCAACTCTTAACTGCCAAGCAGATCAATACACCTGTTAGGACAAGGGCAAGGCCTCACGACAGCTTAACACTTTCTTCTCTGGGCTCCTGCTTTTCTAGAACAGGGCAGACTCCCTTCCTGATAGTATTAATAATAGTTTCTGTCTTCAGATGACTCTCCAAAAAATTAATTAATACCTTTTTCTTACACATATATTGAAGGCCCACCTTCTTAAGTTTCTACCCTCTGGTTATCATTAAGTGTGCACTGCTTTTCTTATTTTGTTTTGGAAGCAGCTAAGGTGGCTAATGGCTACTCTCCTAAATTGTTTTATTTTCTTTCTTTTTGTGTGTGTGTGTGTGTGTGTGTGTGTGTGGTATGCGGGCCTCTCACTGTTGTGGCCTCTCCCGTTGTGGAGCACAGGCTCTGGACGCGCAGGCTCAGCGGCCATGGCTCACAGGCCCAGCCGCTCCACGGCATGTGGGATCTTCCCAGACCGGGGCACGAACCTGTGTCCCCTGCATCAGCAGGTGGACTCTCAACCACTGCGCCACCAGGGAAGCACCTATGCTTTTTTTTTTTTTTTTTTTTTTTTTTTCCCCTTAGAGAAAACTGCAAATTCATGGGCAGTTGTAAGAAAGAAATCTGCCTGTACATCCTTCACTCTGTCTTCCCATCCTGTATAACCACAGTACAATATCAACACCAAGATACTGACATTGATATAATCCTTTCACTTTATTCAGATTCCACCAGCTTTACATGCTCTCCTTTCTGTGTGTGTGTGTGCACGTGTATTTAGTTTATGCAATTTTACTACATGTGTAGATTCACGTGGCCACCACTACAGTCAAGGTACAGGACTGTTCCAACACCTCAAAGATCCCTAATGTCGCCCTTTTATAACCACACCCACTTCCCTTCCCTGCACCCTCCTTAATGATCTCTAGCACCCATTAATCTGTTCTCCATTTCTATAATTTTACCATTTCAAGAATGATATACAAATGGAATCATATAGTATGCAACTTTTAGGACTGACTTTTTTTCAGTCATCATAATTCCCTGGAGACCATCTAAGGTTTGTGCTGATCAACAGTTTGGTACCTTTCATTGTTGTGTAGTATTCCATGGTATGGATGGACCAAGTGTGTTGATTTACCTCTTACAAGGTATCCAGTTTGTTTCAAGATTTTGGCCATTGCAAATCAAGAAGCTATGAACATTAGTGTACAGATTTTTGTGGGAACATAAGTTTTTTTAAATTGATTATTACTATTTTTAAAATATTTATTTATTTATTTAGGCTGCATTGGGTCTCCGCTGCTGCGTGTGGGCTTTCTCTAGTTGTGCCGAGCAGGGGCTTCTCTTGTTGTGGAGCACAGGCTCTAGGCGCCTGGGCTTTCATAGTTGCTGTGCGTGGGCTCAGTAGTTGTGGCTCACGGGCTCTAGGGCGCAGGCTCAGTAGTTGTGGCGCATGGGCCTCGTTTCTCCATGGCACGTGGGATCTTCCTGGACCAGGGATCGAACCCACGTCCCCTGCATTGGCAGGTGGATTCTTAACCACTGTGCCACCAGGGAAGACTCGGAACATAAGTTTTTATTTCTCTGGAATAAACACCCAAGATTGCAATTGCTGGGTCATTTGCTAATACATGATTCGTTTTTTTCTTTCAATCTCCATAGAGTCTGTCAAAAATTGCCATTGCGGACTATATTTCAAGTCGTTATGGTGGGGTATTGGGAAAAGTTTTCAGTTAGCAATAATCACACCTTGGATAAACCTCATTGGCTACAATACTGCCACTGTGCAAACCTAATACATGTTTAGTTTTTAAAGACTTGGTCAAACTGTTTCCAGAGCAGCTGTACCATTTTATTTTCCTACCAGCAATGTATGATTGATGCGGTTTCTTCACATCATTATCACTATCGATGATATCACTATTTGGTGTTATCATTAAATAATCAGTGTTAATTGGTGCTATCACAATTTTTTATGTTAGCCATTCTGAGAGTCATATAATGACATCTCATTGTGGTTTTAATTTGCATTTCCCTGGTGGCTAGTGATATTAAACATCTTTTCCTGTGCTTATTTGCCATCTGTATGCTCTCTTCAGTGAAATGTCTATTCTTGTCTTTTACCCATTTTCAACTTGGATTTCTTTCTTTTTTTTTTTACAGTTGAGAACAAAATAACAGTTTGAGATTTCTTCATATATTCTAGATACTAGTCTGTTTTGGACATGTAGTTTGTAACAAGTCTGTAGCATCTCTATCCTCTTATACAGGGTCTTTTTAAAAATTATTTTTGTGTATGTGTGATACAATATACATAATGTAAAAATTTTACCATTTTAACCATTGTAAGTGTACAACTCAGTGGCATTAAGTACCTTCATATTGTTGTGCAACCATCACCACTATTCATCTCCAGAACCTTTTCATCTTCTCAAACTGAAACTCTATACCCGTTAAACAATAACTCTATTCCCTCCTCCCCCAGCCCCTGGTATCCACCATTCTACTCTCTATTTCTAGGATTTTGACTACTCTAGCTACCTCATGTAAGTGGAATCATACAGTATTTGTCTTTCTGTGTCTGGCTTATTTCATTTATTATAAAGTTCTTGAGGTTCAAGCATGATGTAGCATGTATCAGAACTTCGTTTCTTTTCCTTTTTTAAAATTTTATTTATTTATTTAATTTATTTTTGGCTGTGTTGGGTCTTAGCTGCGGCACGCGGGATATTTGTTGAGGCATGCGGGATCTTTCTTTGCAGCGCGTGGGCTTCTCTCTAGTTGTGGCCTGCAGGTTTTCTCTTCTGTAGTTGAGGTGTGCAAGCTCAGTAGTTGTGGTGTGCGGGCTTAGTTGCCCCGCAGCATGTGGGATCTTAGTTCCCTAACCAGGGATCGAACCCGTGTCCCCTGCATTGGAAGGCAGATTCTTTATCACTGGACCACCAGGGAAGTCCCAGAACTTCATTTCTTTTTGTTTTTAAATTAATTAATTTTACTTATTTATTTTTGGCTGCTTTGGTTCTTTGTTGCTGCACGCAGCTTTCTCTAGTTGCGGCGAGCGTGGGCTACTCTTCGTTGTGGTGCGTGGGCTTCTCACTGCGGTAGCCTCTCTTGTTGCGGAGCCCGGGCTCTAGGCACATGGGCTTCAGTAGTTGTGGCACACGGGCTCAGTAGTTGCGGCTAGTGGGCTCTAGAGCACAGGCTCAGTAATTGTGACGCCTGGGCTTAGTTGCTCCATGGCATGTGGGATCTTCCCGGGCCAGGGCTCAAACCTGTGTCCCCTGCATTGGCAGGCAGATTCTTAACCAATGCGCCACCAGGGAAGCCCTTCATTTCTTTTTAAGGCTGAATAATATACCACTGTATGTACATGCCATATTTTGTTTACCCATTCATCTATAAATGGACACTTGGCTTGTTTCCACCTTTTGGTTATTGTGAATAATGCTGCTATAAACATATGTATGACATACACAAATATCTATTCATGTCCCTGCTTTCAGTTCTTTTGGGTATATACCTAGGAATTAAATTGCTGGTACTTGGTGGTCATGTGGTAATTTTATGTTTAAGGTTTTGAGGAACCCCCACGGTAGCTGCACCATTTTACATTCCCACCAGTGATGTACAAGGGTTCCAGTTTCTCCACATCATCACCAACACTTGTTATTTTCTGGTTTCTTTTTCTTCTTTTTTATTTAAACAGGGATTGTGTCAGATTTTATTTATTTATTTATTTGGCCACACTGTGCAGCTTGTGGAATGTTAGTTCCCTGACCAGGGATTGAACCCGGGCCTTTGGCAGTGAAAGCATGGGGTCCTAACCACTGGACCACCAGGGAATTCCCTATTTTCTGGTTTCTTGATAGTATCCAGAACTATTTATTTAAAAGACTGTCTTTTTAAATTTTGATGAGTTCTAACTTACCAAGTTTTTCTTTTGTGGATCATGATTTTGATGTCAAGCCTAAGAACTTTGCCTAGCCCTTAATATCGAAGATTTCCTCCTGTATTTTTTTCCTAAAAGATGTATAATTTTACATTTAAATCTGCGATCTGGTTATGTCTTTTTAAACAATAGATTTCTATTGTCTTATTCAATTGGATTAGACCCTAGACCATTTATAAATCACTTTAACAAGGATCAGGAAATAGGTGATGAGCTAAGTCAGTCTTCTGACTTAGTAATAAGTAGTAAAGAAGATTCTTATAATGAAGAACATATATTTAAGCCATAATACACCCTACCATGCCAGGTTCTTTTGTCAACTGACGAGTATGAGGTTAAGAACAGAACAGTGAGGTGTATGTGTGTAGATGGGGAAAGTTCCCTTACTTACTTCACCTCCTTACCCACCTTTGAGTTATCATGGAGACCAGAAAATCAAAGTAAAATGCTCTTTCAGGACCAGCTTCTGGTTTTGTTAACCTACCTCCTGATGCTTTTATTTCCTTCTCCCTCCCTGGTGGGACTGTGTTAACCAAAGAAGGGGACTCTGTTACATATACTTTTCTTGTCCAAAATAATCTATTTGTCTTTCCTTAGCGCATACCCAGCTGATAATGTAACCAAAGAACCTGCAATAGAAAAAACACTGATATACTCTCTACTTTCTGTGCTGCAGGAGGATTTCTGGAGATGCCAGGAGATGAATGTTTGATTTGGTTTGGTTCATAAGGTGTTCTGGCTTGACAAGTTCAGATGTTTGACTGGAAGTACTTCTAAAAGAAAAAAATGAATAGATCTATTCAATCAACTCTCTTCATTGCCTCAATGTTATCTAAGAATTAAAAGTTAAAACTGAGAGGTGGTTCTCTTTCTCCCATCCTTCCAGACACCATTAAAATAAACTGGCCCAATGCTTCCTATCACAGTAGAAAGTGTCACACAAACTTTACTTATATTTCCAAGCAAGGACAAGTTCCACTCTTTCCCTGAGCTGCATCAACATGGTACCTACCAGCTATGAGGATACATTTTTCCTTGCCTTTTTAAAGAAAGAGGGGAAGAAGGAAGGACTACTCCATACTCTTAAGATAGTTTTATCTGTGCATTCTGAATTATACTTTTTAAAATTTTTGTGTAATATTTACTCCATTGATATTAATCTTCCAATAATACCTCATAGGAAAAAACTTAGGATAATTGCTTCCATGTCCCAAATAGTAAACTATATCTGGAACAAGGTCACCTAATGCGTTTCTGACAAAAGGAGGAAAAGAGCCAGAATTGCATAAACCTTCTCGAAAGGGTTCTGGCATTTGGACTCAGTTTGGAAGACTCCCCTCCAAATGGTGTCATTTACCCAAATGATTTGCAAAGCTGTTATCCAGATGGTCAAATCCTCCTCGAATGCCAGTACTGCTAATCCCCTGTACATTTCTTTTGCATGTTCTTTTCTTCCAATAAAAGTTTGAGCGATCTTCAGTCTCTTTCATGGAATCTGTGGTAGGAGTGGGACTGCACAGTGGGGACTGCTGAGCAGTCAAGTCAAAGGCTGAAAATCTCAATCTGCTCCCTGCTTCCCTGAGCGCTCCTTCTTCCTCAGAAAGAAAAATGAACTGTCAAACGTTTGCAGTGGCTCTGCTGTCGACATTTTTGTTCCTCTGTAAGTCTTCGAGCTTTAATGCTCAAGAGAACACTTGGTCATTTGAAAATTTACAATCTCATGGAAAGAAACAAAGTGTTACTTAAGCCCACAGTTGCTCAGCACCCAAGACTCCAACTACATGAACGTGACTTGAAAAACGTGATTTGACTCCAACTACATGAACGGGTCTTGATAAAGTTGAGGTCATATATTCATAATTTTATCACCAAATTCCAAACAGATGATTCTTATAGTATAATCTAATGAAGCTACTCAAGTCAAAGAATATAGCATACTGTTACCAATAATAATCCTTGAAGACAAACTTTCCATTCTTTCAGGTGGTGGTAAAACTCCTCCAAGCAACAAATGGAAAAAGAAAGCCCATTGGATCATCTTGATTTACAGATTTTAAAACTTTGTTAATAAGAAACTACTTATGACAGTGAAATGTCTCAAAAGTTAAGATAATATCTTTTGGGGCTGGAAACAATTTGCTTGTTATGAATTGGAAGGATTTTGTATAACCTAGGGTAGTGGTGAGAGGCAGTTAGAGTTCATGGACTCAGAAGCCAGCTTACCAGGGCTTGTAATCCCAGCTCTGCCACTTATTATAGTGGTTGTGTGATCTCGGTTTTTCAGTCCTCTCTGTGCCTCAGTTTCTTCATCAGTAAAGTGGGAACAATAATAGTACCTACTCATCGGGTTTTTATGAGGGTTGAAAATACATTTAAGGCTCTGATAACAGTGCCTAACATTTGATGGCTTTTCAATAAGTCTTAACTATATGCCACTGCAAGTGATCTTCGGGGTCTTCAGTTATCTTTCTTAAAATTTTGTAATTTATCAGGAAATAAGCTCTCTACCAAAGCAATTTTTCATTCTGCTCCCAGGGCCAGCTGGCATGGAGCAGGAAAGATTAACAAGTCACCCACTAATGACCAGGATTGTTGCAGTGTCTATGGACCAAGAGCATCCTTGATTTTTTTTAACCTTCTGGGAATCTCGAGTTATTTTCCACATGTATCATAGACAAATGTGGAGAGCATGAGTTATTTTGTAATTCATTTACAATTATAGATGGTAAAGACAAGGACTATTTGTTTTGTTTTGTTTCATCCCTAAAATGTTTACAGGGTCTCAGATGTAAGTCAGCATAGAGATCTTCAATATAGCAAACTCAATATGCTGATGGTTAAAATTTTGCTTTCAAAATCCTAAGTTTGGGAAAGCATGATAGCTTGAGTGACTTGGTGTCATATAAAAATATATGACTTCCTTTAATCATACAGATATAAACAATACTATTCAAGCTATGAGGTCAATTTTGAGCCAAAATAATTTCCACGAACACTGGAAAGAAACAATATATTAATAACGGAATTCTTTAAAATATTACCATCTCCAAAGGAATATGATAGTTTCTATGTAGAACGAATGGTGACTGGTTTTTCTTCAATGGGCTCTTGATTTCTAAAATCAACCGCTTTCATTCAGTCGACAAATGACTTATAGGGATCCATTCACGCTAGTGGCCCAAATGATTCTTTTTCTCAGAAATAGATGGAACATACTGTCCTCACACCATTCACGGAATAATCCCAGAAGGAAGTCCCTTCTTCCAGTATTTCAATTCAATATTAACCTCTTAGAATTTCTATGCCAAGATCCTCCTCAGAGTCCATTTATATCTTCAATAATAAAAATATTTCCCACATATGGCAAATATAATTGCCAACTCAAAAATCATTTCTCCTCTTTTTCTTAGCTAACAGAATCTAGTTTTACCCAGCACAGCAATGTGTTCGGCCCAAGAGTATAAGTCATGGCCAGTATAAGCCAATTATAGCTATCTCATTTTCCTTAGACAAATATCTTTCCAGACTCCCTTGCACCTGGCCAATGAGATGAAACGGAAAGCCTCTTTTCTGCTCACTCTTCTCCTTTCCCCCTTGGGATGCTGTTGTGAAAGTATGATACCTAGTGCTATGGCAGCCATCATGTAACCATGAGACAACAAACACAAGGACCCAAAGCCAAAATACTAAGGATGGCAGAGTAGCAGATGGAAAGAACTGACTCCTTGATAGTATCATTCATTAGACACTGTACTAAATTCCCGATATCACCAGCTCCCAAACTTCTTGTAATGTGAACCAATTAAGTCTTCATTGCTTTATTACTGTAGGTTGGTACAGCATCAAAATCTGCTCTCCCTTCTTCCATTATAACTGGGCAAGTGGCTGCTCAACTACACTATAATTAGCAGCCTCCCTTTCAAGTGAGTGTGGCCCTGTGTGTAAGTTCTGTCCAATGGGATGTAAGTGAAGGCTCTTACAATAAAAATATTGTATTATATAGGAAAAGGTATCTATTTTCTAGAGATGCACACTGAAGTATTTGGGGATTAATTGTCATAGTGTCTAAAATTCACTTTTAAAAACTTCATCCATGGGGCGATGAAAGAATTTTAGAAATAGAGTGGTGATGGTTATAAAACATTGTCAATCTAATCAGTGCCTCTGAATTATATACTTAAAAATGGTTAAAATGGTACATTTTATGTTATATGTATTTTACCATAATAGAAAAATAATTTTAGAAACCTACATCATCAAAAAAATATGTACCACATGACACTGATTAGGATGTCTATTATCAAAATCAAAACCAAAACCAAAAAAACCCCAGAAAATAACAAATGTTGGTGAGGATGGAGAGAAACTGGAACCTTTGTGTAGTATTGGCAGGAATGTAAAATAGGGCAGCTGCTATGGAAAACAGTGTGGTAGTTCCTCAAAAAATTAAACATAGAATTACCATATGGGCCAGTAACACATTTCTGGATACACACCCATAAGGACTGAAAGCAGAGACTCAGAGATATTTGCACACCCATGTTCACAGCAGCATTTTTCAAGGTAACTAAAAGGTGGAAGCAACCAGTGTCCATCAATGGATGGCTAAACAAAATGTGGTGTAAACATACAATGGAGTATTATTCAGCCTAAAGAGGAAGGAAATTCTGACATACTATACAACGTGGACATTTTGAGGACATAATGCTAGGTGAAATAAGCCAGTCACAGAAGGACAAATACTGTGTGATTCCACTTATATGAGGTACCTAGAGTAATCAACTTTATTGAGTTGGAAAGTAGAATGGTGGTTGTTAGGGGCTGGGGGAAAAAGGGGATAGGGAGTTAGTGTTTAATGGCTACAGAGTTTGCAAGATGAGAAGAGTTCTGGAGATGGATGAAGGTGATGGTTGCAAAACAATGTGAATGTACTTAATGCCACTAAATTATACACTTAAAATGGTAACTTTTATATGATATTTTACCACAATTTTAAAAAAAGGAACAGACACAAGAAAAATGTCACAGAAGATCTAAACAGACATTTCTCCAAAGAAGACATACAGGCCAAAAGACACATGAAAACATACTTAAAAATCTAGAAGAACTAAAGAACAAACAAACAGAGATGAACAACACAATAACTGAAATGAAAAATACACTAGAAGGGATCAATAACAGAATAACTGAAGCAGAAGAATGAAGAAGTGAGCTCGAAGACAAAATGGTGGAAATAACTGCCAAGGAACAGGATAAAGAAAAAAGAATGAAAAGAATTGAAAATCTCAGAGACCTCTGGATAACACAAAACACACCAACATTCAAACTATAAGTGTCCCAGAAGAAGAAGAGAGAAAGAAAGGGTCTGAGAAAACATTTGAAGAGATTATAGTTGAAAACTTTCCTAACATGGGAAAGGAAATAGTCACCCAGGTCCAGGAAGCACAGAGAGTCCCATACAGGATAAACCCTAGGAAAAAAACATCAAGACACATATTAATCAAACTAACAAAAATTAAATTCAAAGAAAAAATATTAAAAGCAGCAAGGGAAAAACCAAAAAGAACATACAAAGGAATCCCCATAAGGTTATCAGCTGATTTTTCAGCAGAAACTCTGCAGGCCAGAAGGGAGTGGCAGGATATACTTAAAGTGATGAAAGAGAAAAATCTACAGCCAAGATTACTCTACCCAGCAAGGATCTCATTCAGATCTGATGGAGAAGTCAAAAGCTTTTCAGACAAACAAAAGCTAAGAGAAATTCAGCACCACCAAACCAGCCTTACAAGAAAGCTAAAGACGTTCTCTAGGTGGGAAACACAAGAGAAGAAAAAGACCCACAAAAAAAACCCCACAAAATAATTAAGACAATCGTAATAGGAACATATATACGATAATAACCTTGAACGTAAATGGATTAAATGCCCCAACCTGTATCAAGCATCTTTTCTGACCACAATGCTATGAGACTGGAAATCAATTACAGGAAAAAAAACTGTAAAAAACACAAATACATGGAGGCTAAACAGTGCGTTACTAAATAACCAAGAGATCACTGAAGAAATCAAAGAAGAAATAAAAAAATACATAGAAACAAATGACAATGAAAACATGACGACCCAAAACCTATGGGATGCAGCAAAAGCAGTTCTAAGAGGGAAGTATATAGCAATACAACCTCACCTCAAGAAACAAGAAAAATCTCAAATAAACAATCTAACCCTACACTTAAAACAACTAGAGAAAGAAGAACAAAGAAAACCCAAAGTAGAAGGAAAGAAATCATAAAGATCAGAGCAGAAGTAAATGAAATAGAAATGAAGAAAACAGTAGCAAAGATCAATAAAACTAAAAACTGGTTCTTTGAGAAGATAAACAAAATTGATAAACCCTTAGCCAGACTCATCAAGAAGAAAAGGGAGAGGACGCAAATCAATAAAATTAGAAATGAAAAAGGAGAAATAACAACTGACACAGCAGAAATACAAAGGATTGTAAGAGACTACTACAAATAACTATATGCCAATAAAATGGGCAACCATGAAGAAATGGATAAATTCTTGGAAAGGCACAATTTTCCAAGACTGAACCAGGAAGAATTAGAAAATATAAACAGACTTATCACAAGTAATGAAATTGAAACCATGATTAAAAAGCTCCCAACAAAGAAAAGCCCAGGACAAGATGGCTTCACAGGCAAACTCTATCAAACATTTGGAGAAGAGCTAACACCAATCCTTCTCAAACTCTTCTAAAAAACTGCAGAGAGAGAAACACTCCCAAATTCATTCTGTGAAGCCACCATCACCCTGATACCAAAACGAGAAAAAGATATCACAAAATAGAAAATCATAGACCAATATCACTGATGAACGTAGATGCAAAAATCCTGAACAAAATACTAGCAAACAGAATCCAACCGCACATTAAAAGGATCGTACACCATGATCAAGTGGGATTTATCCTAGGGATGCAAGGATTCTTCAATATATGCAAATCAACCAATGTGATACACCACATTAACAAATTAAGTAATAAAAACCATATGATCATCTGAACAGATGCAGAAAAAGCTTTTGACAAAATGCAACACCCATTTATGATAAAAACTCTCCAGAAAATGGGCATAGAGGGAAACTACAACAACATAATAAAGGCCATATATGACAAACTCACAGCACGCATCATACATAATGGTGAAAAACTGAAAGCATTTCCACTAAGATCAGGAACAAGACAAGGATCTCCATCTTCACCACTCTTATTCAACATAGTTTTGGAAGTCCTAGCCACAGCAATCAGAGAAGAAAAAGAAATAAAAGGAATACAAATTGGAAAAGAAGAAGTAAAACTGTAACCGTTTGCCGATGATATGATACTATACATAGTATAGAAAATACTAAAGATGTCACCAGAAAACTACTAGAACTAATCAATGAATTTGGTAAGGTTTCAGGATACAAAATTAATGCACAGAAATCTCTGGCATTCCTATACACTAACAACGAAAAATCAGAAAGAGAAATTAAGGAAACACTCCCATTTACCACTGCAACAAAAGGAATAAAATACCTTGGAATAAACCTGCTTAAGGAGGCAAAAGACTTGTACTCAGAAAACTATAAAACACTGATGAAAGAAATCAAAGATGACACATACAGATGGAGAAATATACCATGTTCTTGGATTGGAAGAATCAATATTGTGAAAATGACTATACTACCCAAAGCAATCTACAGATTCAGTGCAATCCCTATCAAACTACCAATGGCATTCTTCACAGAATTAGAACAAAAATTTTTACAATTCGTATGGAAACACAAAAGACTCCGAATAGCAAAAGCAATCTTGAGAAAGAAAAATGGAGTTGGAGAAATCAGGCTCCCCAACTTCAAACTATACCACAAAGCTACAGTAATCAAGACAGTATGGTACTGGCACAAAAACAGAAATATAGTCAATGGTATAAGACAGAATGCCCAGAGATAAACCCACACACATATGGGAACCTAATTTATAACAAAGGAGGCAAGAACATACAATGGAGAAAAGACAGCCTCTTCAATAAGTGGTGCTGGAAAAACTGGACAGCTACATGTAAAAGAATGAAATTAGAACACTACCTAACAGTATACACAAAAATAAACTCCAAATGGAGTAAAGACTTAAATGTAAGACAAGACACTATAAAACTCTTAGAGGAAAACATAGGAAAAACCACTCTTTGACATAAACCACAGCAAGATCTTTTTTGACCCACCTCCTAGAGTAATGGAAATAAAAACAAAAATAAACAAATGGGACTTAAAACTCACTTTGTTATAAAGCAGAAACAAACACACCATTGTAAAGTAATTATACTCCAATAAAGCTGTTATAAAATATAAAAACAAATACCATATGCTAATGCATATATATGGAATCTTAAAAAAAAAGGTACTGATGAACTAGTTGCAGGGCAGGAATAAATCTGCCCTGAATGGACTTGAGGACATGGGGTGGGAGGGGGAAGATGGGGCGAAGTGAGAGTAGCATCGACATGTATACACTACCGAATATAAAATAGTTGGCTGGTGGGAAGCAGCAGCATAGCACAGTGAGATCGGCTCAGTGCTTTGCAGTGACCTAGAGGGGTGGGGTAGGAAGGATGGGAGGGAGGCTCAAGAGGGAGAGGATATGGGGACATATGTATGCATACGGCTGATTCGCTTTGTTGTGCAACAGAAACTAACACAGTATTGTGAAGCAATTATACTCTAATAAAGATCTATTAAAAATAAAATAAATGTTTAAAAAGCACACACAAAAAAAGATACTTAACATTGCTAATTATTAGAGAAATTGAAATCAAAACTACAGTGAGGTATCACCTCACTCTGGTCAAAATGGCCATCATTAATAAGTTTACAAATAATAACTGTTGGAGAGGGTATGGAGAAAAGTGAACGCTCTTACACTGTTGGTGGGAGTGTAAACTGGTGCAGCCACTATGGAAAACAGTATGGAGGTTCCTTAAAAAAGTAAAAATAGAGTTACCACATGATCTTGCAATCCCACTCCTGGGCATATATTCAGAGAAAACCATAATTCAAAAAGATACATGCACCCCAATGTTCATTGCAGCAATATTTACAATAGTCAAGACATGAAGCAACCTAAATGTCCATCAACAGAGGAATGGATAAAGAAGATGTGGTATATATATATATATATATAAAATGAAATATTACTCATAAAAAAATAAAAAGAAAAAAGAATGAAATAATGCCATTGCAGCAACATGGAGGGACCTAGAGATTATCATACTAAGTGAAGTAAGCCAGAAAGAGACAAAATCATATGACTGTTAGCTGTCAACCTAAGTGTCCATCAACAGATGAATGGATAAAGAAGATGTGGTATATATATACAATGGAAAATTAGTTCATCCATAAAAAAGAACGAAACAGTGCCATCTGCAGCAACATGAATGGACCTAGAGATTATTATACTAAGTGAAGTATAAGACAGAGAAAGACAAATACCATATGATATCACTTATATGTGGAATCTAAATAAATGATACAAATGAACTTATTTACAAAACACAAAGAGACTCACAGACATAGAAAACAAACTTATGGTTACCAAAGGGGAAGGGGGGGAGGCATAAATTAGGAGTTTGGGATTAACATGTACACACTACTGTATATAAAATAAATAACCTATTGTATAGCTCAGGGAACTATATTCAATATCTTATAATAACCTATAGTGGAAAAGAATCTATATATATATCTGAGTCACTTTGCTGTACACCTGAAACTAACACAACATTATAAATCAACTATATTTCAATAAAAATTTAAAAAGATTGTTAGCTAGCTGTCTATGAAAATCCACTTTCCCCTTCTTCCACTGTGTTAAAAGAATAGCTAGGCATCATTTGGCTGCCCAGCCTCCTCTGCATGTGAAGTAGCACTGGGACTGAATTCCTGCCAATGGAATGTGAGTAGAAGAGATGGGTGCCACTTCCTGTCCCGGCACACACGTCTCTCAAACACTCATTTCCTATGGGCTGAGACAGTGGTGACCAGAAGAAAGAAGTTACTTTGAGCACGGCCTGCCATGAATCTCTCCTCTCCCGCTGATATGGGACACCCGCCCGGGACCGATACTTGAGAAAACAAACTTCATTTTTAAGCAATGGCCATCATTAATAAGTTTACAAATAATAACTGTTGGAGAGGGTATGGAGAAAAGTGAACGCTCTTACACTGTTGGTGGGAGTGTAAACTGGTGCAGCCACTATGGAAAACAGTATGGAGGTTCCTTAAAAAAGTAAAAATAGAGTTACCACATGATCTTGCAATCCCACTCCTGGGCATATATTCAGAGAAAACCATAATTCAAAAAGATACATGCACCCCAATGTTCATTGCAGCAATATTTACAATAGTCAAGACATGAAGCAACCTAAATGTCCATCAACAGAGGAATGGATAAAGAAGATGTGGTATATATATATATATATATAAAATGAAATATTACTCATAAAAAAATAAAAAGAAAAAAGAATGAAATAATGCCATTGCAGCAACATGGAGGGACCTAGAGATTATCATACTAAGTGAAGTAAGCCAGAAAGAGACAAAATCATATGACTGTTAGCTGTCAACCTAAGTGTCCATCAACAGATGAATGGATAAAGAAGATGTGGTATATATATACAATGGAAAATTAGTTCATCCATAAAAAAGAACGAAACAGTGCCATCTGCAGCAACATGAATGGACCTAGAGATTATTATACTAAGTGAAGTATAAGACAGAGAAAGACAAATACCATATGATATCACTTATATGTGGAATCTAAATAAATGATACAAATGAACTTATTTACAAAACACAAAGAGACTCACAGACATAGAAAACAAACTTATGGTTACCAAAGGGGAAGGGGGGGAGGCATAAATTAGGAGTTTGGGATTAACATGTACACACTACTGTATATAAAATAAATAACCTATTGTATAGCTCAGGGAACTATATTCAATATCTTATAATAACCTATAGTGGAAAAGAATCTATATATATATCTGAGTCACTTTGCTGTACACCTGAAACTAACACAACATTATAAATCAACTATATTTCAATAAAAATTTAAAAAGATTGTTAGCTAGCTGTCTATGAAAATCCACTTTCCCCTTCTTCCACTGTGTTAAAAGAATAGCTAGGCATCATTTGGCTGCCCAGCCTCCTCTGCATGTGAAGTAGCACTGGGACTGAATTCCTGCCAATGGAATGTGAGTAGAAGAGATGGGTGCCACTTCCTGTCCCGGCACACACGTCTCTCAAACACTCATTTCCTATGGGCTGAGACAGTGGTGACCAGAAGAAAGAAGTTACTTTGAGCACGGCCTGCCATGAATCTCTCCTCTCCCGCTGATATGGGACACCCGCCCGGGACCGATACTTGAGAAAACAAACTTCATTTTTAAGCCACACTGTTGTTGGGTTTCTTTTTACAGCAGCTGAACCTTTTACCACAGCGAATACATTCAGATACTCTGTTCACCGCAGCCCAAATATCTTATCTGATACCTGCCATCATTTCCCATAAAAATGATGAAGTCACTCTGTCCACGAGCTATTGGAGAAGTACATGGATTCTTAGGTGACAACAATTTAAGAGAATCCTGCCCTGATGAATCAGATGATACCCAAGCATTCCAAGTGACTAGGTGTTTTCTTTAAGTACATGAAATAATTAAGGCCAGGGGACATCTTCCTCACTTAGCAGTGACCAACATTTTACATATAATTTTCAAAAAGCCTTTACAAATACACAAACATATGTTTTTCCTAAAGAGCTAGTTGTATTTTATAGATCTGGAATCAAATGAATCCTCAGGGCATCCTGGGAGGTATAAAAAAGTTGAGTAATATTATTAATTTTATTTTATAGATGACAATGACATCACTGCTTTTAACATTCTCGATTCACCAGTTCTAAAGAATCTTGTCTAGACTCTTTGCCACATGCAATTATTTCATGTGCCTTCCTATCCCTAAGGCAAAAAACAAACACAAAAAAAGACTATAAAGCCATCTGACCACAGGCTACCTGGAAATGAAATCCTTGTGCCCGGGAGTCCCTGATCCAGAGCTTTGAAACAGCATCACAACAACCCCTTCTGACCCACAGTCACAGCTCCAAGTGCCAAAACAAACGACGACTCCTCGTGATGCTGGCGCTCTCTTGCTGGGCTCTGACACCAACTCCACAGGCCTGAAACAAACATGAAGCAAGCAAGAGCAAAACAGAAATCCCCAAAGGATAGGTAAGTTCTGTAAGTTCAAGACATGGGGATCTGAGAAGGAAATTCAGGTAGAATCTTAAGTGACTGAAAAATGCTAGGCTACTACTGCACATGACCATCAAGCGCCAAGCACTGAACTTGTATCTCCTCATCCAACACACTCGCAGCTGCTCAGTGGATATGATATACCAAAAGTGAGAGGCAAAATGATAATTCTTCCACTCTCCATTACAGTGGGAACACAGAATAGAGCTGGATCCCTAAGCATGTGTCCTGGATCCAGAGTCTGCCACAGAGTTGCTGGGTGATGCTGTGCAAATCGCTTAACCTCTCTAAGCCTCAATTTTCTCATCTATAGAATGGGATCATAATAATACCTATTTCCTAGGGCTGCCATGAGGATTAAGGAAGTTAAAACATGTAAGGCTCTTTGATAAGTATATGGCAAGAGCTCAATAATTGGAAGCCTATTATTATAAATTGCTGTCTTAATATCACTAGTGCCCACCCATTTGTGGTCCAGAAAAAGAAAGTAGAAATGTGCAAATTTATTCTAGCTTAACAGTGACTGCTCAGGAATTCAGTGAGGAACGTGAAAGAGAAAGTAAGGTAAGCTTTTAATGTTCTCTTGGTGAAGCAGGGTATGACCTTGTACAAAAATCCTTCAAACTGTCTCCTAGAAATTACGCTGATGACGTCTTTGGAAGGACCAAAAAACCACATGAAATATATGAGACCAGAGGTTGCTTTGTGGAGCTCAGATGTGCACTGAAGAAGGCTGTACATCATCCTGCATCTTTCTCAAGGCCAGAGGAACTAATCAGCAACTCAGAACCTGAACTCCCCCGAACACTCAGAACCACTACATCACCAGAATAAAAATCAGTGAAACGAGGGATTTATAAAATGTAGTTTACTGCCTGATGCCTCGTCTTCCACACCCAGCTGGCATTTCCACACACCTTGTGAAAGGTGACCTAATGCAGTTTCTCATTTCATACAGTTCCCTTGTACAAAAAACAACCTGGAATAGACCTCATAAATCATCAACCTCTTCTGTCTTCCTCAAATCCTCATTCCCACAGATGATGTCACTGCATGTTAATTTTAAGCACTTAGAAGGCTACAGGATATACATAAGGGTGTGCCTGCAGAATTAAGAGCAAAATTAGCAAAATCACCAACAAAGGTGGCTCCATAGTGAACCAATGAAATTAAGCACTTTGAGCAGTAACATATCTGAACAACGACTTACAAGCATCCTGCTAAGAGACTGGCATGCTTCCCCACTCTCAGAAAGTAGTGACTGGCGTGAAACTGGAACTCTGAACCACTCAGTGTGCTGGGCCCAGCCGTTGTGCCCCTTGGTGGTTCTCCAAAGGCTCGAGTGTCCTTCACCAGACCCAGGATGCTTTGGCCTTGGTCCTGGGTTACTTCTTTAGGTCAATGCTCTCCCAATTGCCCCTTTCACAGCTCAGATGCCAGCTCCCTTCTGCGGCCCATCTCTGCTTCCCTGTGAAGATGGATCATACGTGATCATACATGATACCCAGTTCCTGAGAGTGGAAGGGAGGGGCAGGGTGGAGGCAGAGGAATCATCCCCTAGGACACACATGCCGTCTCTCCCAAGTGTCTCTTTTTTGTTTCATTAAAATCAAACACAAATGGAGACCAGACTTGACAACTCCCTGAGCAAAATCAGTTTAGTTATACAAGCAAAACTTAATTCGGCTTATTTTGCAAGACAAGCAAGGCCAATCTGGGTCACTTCTTGCTTCTGCCTCTGGGAAAGTCAAAAGTGAAACTTAATCGTTCCCCCAAATTGATAATGAGGCATCGCTAACCAATTCCCTTTCATTTAAGAAAATTCTAATATGGTAACCAATCGCTGTGAAGAATAAACAACCAATGCCTCCATACTACATAAGTCGCTTTAGAGTAATACGGCAGTACACCTCCGAGCCTCCTTCCATGTTTCGGTTTGAGTGCTCCTGTCTTGCAAACTGTCTTTTTTGGTGTGTTCACAATAAACTTCAACTAGCATGATGACTTCAGTGATTCATTGGTTTTACTTTTGCTTTTTTCCGAACTTTTGACAGTTCACAGCATCAGAAGTGGGATCCAAAGAAGACTCCCCCAGTGACTCCAAGGCTGGTGAGCAATCAGGAGTCAGGACCCACAGCCCACTGCGCTCACTGCTTTCTCGCGGACCCTGGAGTTTGGGGGTTAAGGCTCTCTTGGGTCTGAGCTTTCCTCTCTTCGCATTCTGAGTTCTCCAACCTTATTGTGCACACTTGCTCTCTGTTTCTGTTTGTTGAAGCTTCTTGCTAAGTCACCCTTCTGTCTGTGAGGGGAGAAACCCGTGATTCCCTGGGGTTTAGGCAGCCGTTGGATTACTGGGCTCCCCATAGATTGTTTGTTTCGGGGAATCTAAAGGCAGAGAGGGGGTCTACCTGATCTCAAGTTCCTCCTTCTCCCTTAAAAGACTCCTGCTTCTTATATGTATACCCACTAGGGACCAGGATCTTGTGCCTTTCTGGAAAAATGGGTGAACTTTTGAATAATTTGTAATTGCAGTGGCCACTCTGGGGAAATTTTAACTGAGGTAAGTCCACCTAAAGGGAGACCCTGGAAAAGAGAGGATCCCAAACCTCTCAGAGATAATGGAATGCATTCTTTGACTGGCATGCAGAAGCTTCTAAAAGACAAAATGACTCCAAAAATATTTTCTCTAAAAGAATCCTTACAGAATGCAAAAAAAAAACTTTTGTAAATAACTTTGTCTAACTGAGCAGGTTATCTTAACTGAGTCCACCGGCCCAAAACACAATTTGGATCCAGTTATTTTTTTGTCTTGTACCTAAGACATGGCTAAAATTTTTATTTATTTATTTTTGGCCGCGCCGTGTGGCTTGCGGAATCTTAGTTCCCCAACCAGGGATTGCACCTGGGCCCTCAGCAGTGAAAACTTGGAGTCCTAAACACTGGACTGCCAGGGAATTCCCAACGTGGCTAAAATTTTTAAATGAAGGCCACAAGATCTCTCTTCGCATCTGTCTATATGTTTACGTGTATGTATGTATGTATATTATGTACCTGTGATATTTTTGAGTTCTATTTAATTGACTTAAAGAAAAAGAAATGCTCATATAAATTGATTCCTAAAACTCTCAGAAATGTAAAATCTAATCCAAATGTTTTTCAAGGTCACATGATCTGGGATAATCTTTGATAAATAAAAACTAATTTAACTCCTAGAGGTAAACATTGGCAGAAGACTCTTTGATATAAATCGCAGCAATATGTTTCTGGGTCCATCTCTTAAAGGAAATAAAAGAAAAAATAAATAAATGGGACTTAATAAAACTTAAAAGCTTTTGCATAGCAAAGGAAGCATTGACAAAACAAAAAAAACAATCTACTGAATGGGAAAAAATATTCGCAAATGATACGACTGATAAGGGATTAATATCCAACATGTATAAACAGCTCACACAACTCTACAACAAAAAAAGAAACAACCAGATTAAAAAATGGGCATAAGAACTGAATAGACATTTTTCCAAAGAGGAAATGCAGACACATGAAAAGATGCTCAACATCAGTAATTATCAGGGAAATGCAAATCAAAACCACAATGAGATATCACCTCACACCTGTCAGAATGACTATCATCAAAAAGAACACAAATAACAAATGCTGGCAAGGATGTGGAAAAAAGGGAACCCTCATACATTTGTGGGTGGGAATGTAAATTATTGCAGCAACTGTGGAAAACAGTATGGAGGTTTCTCAAAACACTAAAAATAGAACTACCATATGACCCAGCATTTCCACTCCTGGGTATATGTCCAAAAAAATCCATAAACACTAACTTGAAAAGATACATGCACCCCAATGTTCATAGCAGCATGATTTATAATTGCCAAGATATGGAAGCAACCTAAGTGTCTGTCAACAGATGAATGGATAAAAAAGATGTGGTATACATATACAATGCAATACTACTCACCTATAAAAAATGAAGTATTACCATATGCAGCAACATGGATGGACTTGGAGGGCATTATGCTAAGTGAAATAAGTCAGACAGAATAAGACAAATGCTGCATGATATCACTTATATGTGGAATCTAAAAAACGCAACAAATTAGTGAATATAATAAAAAAAAGGAGACGCAGTTAGAGAGAACAAACTAGTGGTTACCAGTGGGCAGGGGAGGGGCAACACAGGGGTGGGGAAATGGGAGGTACAAACTATTAGGTGTAAGATGGATTCAAGGATGTATTGTACAACTTGGGGACTATAGTCAATATTTTGTAATAACTGTAAACGGAAAGTAACTTTGAAAAATTGTATAAAAACTTAAAAGAATTTTTAAATAAAAGAACAACTAATTTGGAAAAAAATACTAGTTTAAGTTTGTTGGTTTAATAAAAACAGACATGTCTTCAGGATTGTCAACATTAAATGTAATACAAACATACAACTTTTCCTACCTGGGTTTGCTTGTCACATAAGCTCATGCTATCTCTATGTTACAAAATTTGTCAACAAGAAAAATAACTTAAGATAATGTTTAGCTGTTTGATGTATAATCTAAGCATGATTGTTAAAAGTAAATTTAAAAAGTAATTTAAATAAACAAATGAGATAAAAGTTTATACTAAGTTAAAGTAAATAATGGATATTCACTGATGTCTAGATATTCAAATATTTAGATATTCAAATAAGATAATATACAGATACTGATTGCTAAACATAAGTTTATCTACTTTTGGTTTTTTAATTTTTACAGAGAGACAAAATATGTTTAGGTTTATTAATAAATATCTTTTACCACATTAAAAATTATACTATGAAAAACATGTCTCTAAAAAGAATGTTTTCATAATCATATATTATTATATATTATATAGTATATAATAATATATATTATATATAATATATATATTATTAAATTATATAAATTTGCTAATCTACTACTGGATGCTAATATGTGATAGACAGTTCACAACTGCCTGCTTCCCAGTTTTCACTGGAAGGTAAAATTTACTAATGGTTAAAATTTATAATCAATACATAAAAACAAAACTATAAGAAACAATAAGAGTGAAGGGAAACAACTTTGCATACAAAATATGGGAAGAAAATGGGATGTAATTTTATATGCAGAGTATGCAAGGAATATAGAATGAGTTTGTCAGGGAAAAAGAGAGTAATGCTGTCTAAAATAAAATAACTAGTTGTTCCAGATTAAGAAAGGAAAAGAATAAGACAAAACCTAAATGGATATAGAAACTTACACGTTTGTGGAAAAGAAATTTCATGTTGTGAAGTCAAAGCTGGCTAAAATTGAATGGTTTTGTTATAAGGATTTTAAAAAATAAGCTTTAATAAGTAGTGTCCTTATGTAAAACTAAAACTTATTGGACCATTGGTCTGCTATTGATAAGCTTCTGCAAGCTTTTTCTTTACCCTTAAAGTAAGCTGCCTAGAAAACAAAGACTCTGTGTTTTATCAAAATAATTTCTGGGGCTTCACGTTGTCTTTATCATGTCTTTGATTAAGAAAACTGAGTTTTCCATATTAAAAGAGCTAAGGTTTTTTACAACAATATAACTTTCTCTATTAGCCTTTGAAATCTTTTAATTGTCACTTTGGTTGAATGTATAACTAGGTATTGTTTCACAGTGACCTGTGATCCTATTTGATCAAGTGTTTTAAACCGTTTGACATTTTGGACAAACTTCCCCAAATCAAATTCTGAATGAAGTCTTTTTGACCTCAAACTAAATTTGGGATTTTCCAGAGGGCCCAGGGAAGATCTCAAAAGATTTGTTCTCTCTCCTTATAAAAGAAAAATGTTAATTTATTTAGGCTTAGTTGATATGTTAAATTACATGGGAAACAAGGTCAAATAAAAAGTAATGTTTAACCTTTTTAGATTATATTTACATGGTTATATAAGTGCTCCAGAAATTATACAAAATTCCTAAAAATCTGATGTGTCCTGGTATAATACTATCAGTCATAATTCCAGTTATTATTTTACAATCTTGTGTATCACAAAAATAACAATTTGCTTCTCAGTTGCATCATTTTAGGTGAACTTTCTCTCACCAGATCTTTAACGAAGGCTATTTAAGTCTTTTGTCACTCACAGATAGTTATTGTTTTACTCTCCATTCTTCTCTGAAAGCATTTACAATCAACTACAGGCAAAAATCTCTTTATCTTCAAAGAGATTCAAGGCCAAGACGCTGGCAACTTTAACATCATACTACTGAACTCAGTAAGAATTTCTAAATGCTAATGGAAAACTGATAGATTCATAAAGCTTCAAACCCAAGATGAAGCAAAACAAAAATTAATTACAGGAGACTGAATGAACTGATGAAGATGACTACAACTTTTATGACTTCACTGAAAACATTGCTGCTTCTTTAATGTTTTGTTTTACGGATTTAAAGAGCCTCTTTCCTCCTCTCTTTTAAAAAAACTATTTATACCTTACAGCAATTTGATAAAGTATACTTTTGTAAACAAAAGTTGAAACATTTCTCTTTTTCTCACTATTTGATTCCTCCAGAATTCAGAAACCCTTATTAAATATTTTTATTTTTCATGACAATATATGAATTTGTATAAGCTCAATAAGAATCTGTTCTCCTTGTAACAGGACACAACTAGACAAGTCCTTAGCTTGGCTTCTTATCCTAAATAGACTTTAAAGATCTAATCTGAGATTCCTTATTACCAGACAACGTTAAAGACCTAAGGTTGACTTTATCAGTAAAGCCCCTTGAATATTACCAAAACTTCAGCTGAAATGTCATATTTGAGAATTGCATAGAATTATTGTTGTTACTACATTTATGTAAATAATAAGACTAGACTTATTGTTTTGTTTTACAAACAAATTAGTTTCACTGTAAATTTTTTTTTTTTTTTTTTTTTTTTTTTTTTGCGGTACGCGGGCCTCTCACTGTTGTGGCCTCTCCCGTTGCGGAGCACAGGCTCCGGACGCACAGGCTCAGCGGCCATGGCTCACGGGCCCAGCCGCTCCACGGCATGTGGGATCCTCCCGGGCCGGGGCATGAACCCACGTCCCCTGCATCGGCAGGCGGACTCCCAACCACTGCGCCACCAGGGAAGCCCCACTGTAAATATTTTTGATAAAAATGGGTTACTATAAAAATTGTATCTCAATAGAAAACTGTAGCATACCTATTCTCAGATTCTGGTCCAGTTCATTGTCTTTGAGGTTTTATTATCTACTTTAAACTTCAGAGAAATTACTACTGTAAATCACATATGGAACCTTCATGCCTGTTGCTATATGAGCCACTCAAGAAAGTTCAATAGAATACCTGATGACTTCATCAAAGACAGTCAAACTGCAAACCAGGGAAATCCACCATACTGAGACTGCCATCCTCATTCCATCTGCTAGAGATGCTCCGAACTCAAAACTAGAAATTTTCTCAACTAGCTGTTCTCCAGATTCAGAAACTGAATGTATAATCTGCTGAAACTATTACCCTTTGTTTTCCTTTTCTTTCCATAGAAATATCTCTTATTAAATTACCCGATTGCCCACAGCATGTAGAGGCCTAACTTAGGTGAAAACTCACCTGCAGCACCACCTCCTGAAATAAAACATCCTCACGTTCATCCTGTCCTAAGTAATCATGAGAATATGTGATTGTCAATACATCATGTTGTGCTACATAAATCACTCAAAATAGAAATGTAGATTGACTTAGAAAGGTAAAGTCTGAATCTGATTATAATCCATTTGAGTTGTTTGGTTGGTTAAATCTTGGCCTCTGGAAATCTCTGCTCGGGGGAATTTTTCAGTCCTTGACTAACTTTTTCAGCGTGCTGTTTCCTCTTAAGCGTTTTAAATACCTTTTGGCAGCCACACACACATCAGTGATAACACCATCAGGATTAGACAACTTGAGGAACTCAATGATCTGACCTCCCAGGTCTATGATGACGATGCAACTGTTGGTAACAGCAACTGCACGACCCTCTGTCCTGACAAATATTGGATACAGCGAATATGTGATTCTTCAGCCTGGCTACAGCAACAACGGTAACCAAGAGTAATGCTATACAAGTTGTTCACACTCTAAGTTTGCTGAGAGAATGACCAAAGCAGGGGACTGCTAAAATCAAACACAAATGGAGACTAGACTTGAAAATTCCTTGAGCAGACAAAACCAGTTTAGTTATAAAAGCAAAGCTTAATTTAGCTTATTTTGCAAGCCAAACGATGCTAATGTGACCTGGGTCACTTCTTGCTTATACCTCTGAAAATCATAAGCGAAACTAAAATTGTTCTCTTGAATTGATATGAGGTCATCACGAACCAATTCCTTTCATTTAAGAAAATTCTAATATCGTAACCAATCACTGTGAAGAATAAACAACCAATGCCTCCGTACTATATCAGCTGCTTTACGGCAGTACACCTCTGAGCCTCACTCCATGTTTTGGTTTGAGTGCTCCTGTCTTGCAAACTATCTTTTTCATGTGTTCACAATAAACGTAAACTAGTATGATTACTTCAGTGACTCAATGGTTTTACTTCTGTTGTTTTTTCCTAAACTTTTGACAGTTCCCTCTACCATACCTAGACCAAGTCTCTTTCTGACTGTGATTTGGCTGCCCAGTTTCTGGACTAGTACTGTTCTACTTTTCAAGACTTGCCACCCGCCCGTGTTACTTTTCCTTCCAGCTATGGTATCTGCAAAATTCTCCTTTAATGGCTCTGCAGTAATTGGTCCCCTTACAAAAAACAGATTGAGACAATAGTTTTCTTTTAGAAATAGCTCATCAGCAAATAGATAACCTGTTCTCTCTCTGTAGATAACTAATTTCTAGCATATTGTTCAGATTCTCAAATTAGTTACACTCCCCTTAATATCTTGAATTGTACCTTGCCTGGTGTGAATTAAGGGCAGATTCGTGAACTGAGCAAGTTGATCCATTAGAATTTTTAGTGTGTCTGAATAGTGTTGGATTGGGGAAAAGTTTCTTTGATTCTGAGGATGATTAGTTTTCTGGAAGGAAACAACTCGACAGAAAAGAATAGCAATTTGCCAAAGTAGCCTTGCTTGGTAGAAATATCCTCACTTCTATTGTTCTAAATCTATATTTACCAAGTCACATTTTGGCTTATAATATGGTTTTCTGAATGGAGTTACCCACAAGAAAGGATTTTCCTAAGCAAACAATTAATATTACTTTAAACCTATTGTGAATACATTTCTATTCTGGTTTAGAAATGTCTTATGAATTTGTTGGTGTGAGTTGGCCTTCAGAGTTTGAGCGCCTTCTGGAGAATGATGAAGGAAACCTGCAAAGCTGAGAGCTTAGACCTTGGACCTGGGTAGACTCACCGGGTCTGATCGCCCTACCTTATCCAGTTCTGCTCTTTGCCTTCTCACATGCACTGCAGTTAGGGCCATGTCTTATGCATTTTTGTACCCCTCATATCACCTGGACTTGTGCATTGTATACACGTGAAAAATAGAAGGTGACGTCTTGACGTCTCCAGTAATGCCACACCCTAAACAATTAACTGCTAGCACTTAAACATGCTTCTTCCCAGGCTTTCCCCACCATATGTATAAGTGTGAAATTTTTTTTCTTTTTTGCAGTACGCGGACCTCTCACTGTTGTGGCCTCTCCCGTTGCGGAGCACAGGCTCTGGACGCGCAGTTTCAGCGGCCGTGGCTCACGGGCCCAGCCGCTCTGCGGCACATGGGATCTTCCCGGACCAGGGCACGAACCCGCGTCCCCTGCATCGGCAGGCGGACTCCCAACCACTGCGCCACCAGGGAAGCCCTGAAATTTTTTACTTAACACACCACGGGCAGCTTTATACATCACTAGACACAGATGTCCTCTTGACCTTGTTGCCCCAAACCTGGAGTCTCCACTCCTCATTAATGGTGGCTCCACCCTTCCTGTTTCTCAAGCTGAAATCCTCAGGGTCGCCTTAAATGGCTCAATTTCTCACACACCCTACCTTCAGTATGCCAGGAAATCCTGTTCCAAAAGAGATCCTAAGCCTAGCCACTTCTCACCACAGTGGTCTGATCATTTTAAAACACAGGCCAGATCAGACCACTCTTTAGCCCAACTCCTGCTAAGGGTAAACACCAACCCCTACCTCCGAAGGCTAACTCCTCTCTGACTTTGTCCATGTCTTTCCCCTAGCTCCGGCCACTCTGGCCTCCAGGCGGACCTTGGATACCCCCAGCACCTCCCTGCGCTGCCCCCCAGAAATGCACATGACTGCCCCCTCACCCCTGCAAATCTTCACCCAAATGGGACCTCCTTGAGGAGGCCCTCCCTGAAAACCCAATTTAAATCACCCTCACTCCTCACCTCCAGAATTCCCTGAACCTCCTTGCTCTATCTTCCTCCACAGTACCCAGCACTATATTTTATCCATTTTATTAGCAGTCTTTCTTCTTTGGCTACATGTAAGCTCCATGAGGGTATGGATTTTTTTTTTTTTTTCGCCTGCCATTTACATGTTCTAATCACACGTCTCTGCCTTGGGAGTTCTCTGGTTAAGAATGGTGAGCTAGCCTGGGCATCCCCTGTCCTTGTTACCAAAATCCACAACTGACCAAATGAAACAATGTGGAGAAACCAAAACGTTGACTATTCTTGAAATGGTTTTGACATGATGGAAGTAAGCTCTAACAAAACATCACAGAACATAATCTGAAAATCAGTTAGGGGTCAGTAGCATGCAAAATTTTATTTCCAGTTGAGTTAAATGGTGGATTTACAAAGATAAAGAGATGCTTCTAGGTTTGTTTGGGGTGCAAAGAAAATTTGGCACCTTAATGCATGAAATCAAAAAGTGTACTGCTCTGAGAGGCATCAGATAGCCAACTGTAAGGTCCTGAAGCACTCTATATGATAATAAAGTGAGAAGAAAGACGAGGTAGGGTCAAAATAACCTACTTCATTAAAACACAACAACTAAAAACATTACCATACTTCAAAATTGGGGGACTTCCCTGGTGGTGCAGTGGTTAAGAATCTGCCTGCCAATGCAGGGGACACGGGTTTGAGTCCTGGTCCTGGAATATCCCACATGCCGTGGAGCAATGAAGCCAGTGCGCCACAACTACTGAACCTGTGCTCTAGAGCCCGTGAGCCACAACTACTGAAGTCCATGAGCCACAACTACTGAGCCTGCATGCCACAACTACTGAAGCCTGTGAGCCTAGAGCCCCTGCTCTGCAACAAGAGAGGCTACCACAATGAGAAACCCATGCACCGCAACGAAGAGCAGCCCCCGCTCGCTGCAACTAGAGAAAGCTTGCACGCAGCAGCGAAGACCCAACGCAGCCAAAAATAAAAATAAATTAATTAAAATAACAAAAACAAAATTGGGTTGCAGAGACTAAGATTATCTCAGATGTACCATTTTATTCTTTGATCGTTTTTGAACAAAAAAAATTGTTTTTTTCTTTCTACAAAGACATTCATTGTACATTTAGGTAGATATTATACATTTCTAAAAAGAGAGAAGAGTATCTTGGGAACCCTGCCTTTTATCCTCTGGCTGTGAAGGAACAGCCCATTTCTTTTAAACTACAAATTACTTGTGGCTTTCTCTAGTTTCTTCAGAAAAATATCTAAGTAATTGTCTTCTTTATTATGTTTTTTCTTCTTCTTTATATACCAACCTTAAAAAAGGAGATTGCATTTTCATTCTCTCAACAAGTATTTACCAAGTGCCTTCCCTGGATCAGGTATTGTATTAGGTAGTGGGGAAGTTACAATTATGAAGAAGGCAAGGATTCTGCCCTCAAGGTGTCTAGAGGAGGAGATGGAAACAAATAATTACAAATGCAAATGTAATGACTTTCATAATACAAAGAAGCTCTACCAAGCCCAAAGTAAGGCATGCATGATCCCACTGAGGAAGCTGGGGAGAGATGAATAGAGAGGTGACATTTTAGATGGTCTTGAAGGAATTCACCAGGCAGACAAAGCTAAAAGGGCATCCTGGGCAGGGGGACAGCTTGAACAAAGCCATGGAAACACGATTCGATTATGAACCTGTTTTACCAATGAACAGGATTTCAGTATGGCTGAGGTACTGGGGGAGTTCTTGCACTGTCCTGCAGAGACGCTGATATCCTGAACCAAAGCAGTAGCAGTTGAGACATCATGAAAGAGATGAATTCAAGAAATACTTTGAAGGTGGGACGTGAAAGCAGAAAGAATGCTTGAGGCATTTCATTCTTGGAAATATAGCTGAGACAGGGCCTGCAAAATACACATCTCAATGACTAGGAACCCTTTAATTTATTCTGCTGTAGAAATTTTTGTAATTGGAGTAAAGTCAGTTTGGGCTTAGTAAAGAAGAAAAAAAGTATTGCTTTGATAGGATCCATAGATTTTGTTTTAAAAGAGAAGTATGTAAAGGAAAGTACATTCTGGGGATCCAACCAATACTGAAAATGAGTAATAAAACCAGAAGGGACTGTATTATTTTCAAATTGTACTTCAGTGATTTTTCTCCAGTTAAAGTGGCCAAAAACCAGAAAATCTAATTAAAGATGGGGAGGGGTGGGGGGAGAGGATGAGACTGAAGATTTACAGATATAGAGATTTATGAAAACTCAAAAATGATCAAGATAAAAAAAAGAGGTTAGGATAGCTCTTTAATTAAAGGATAACATTCCATTCATTGTTTTTTATTGTTTAACAAAGATAAAGAGATATGCAGGAATTTCCCTTAGGCAGAAAAAGGCTTAACAGCTTCTGATTACGGTTATAAATTGATACCCATGGCTGTGGGCGGACTCTGTTTCTCCCTGTCCCTACAAAACAAGTCTCAATACTCTGCTACAGGGAGACCATAAAATTGCTTTCACCACATCCCATTCTTTCCTGTTAGCACCTGAGGGTGGGTCAGGTGACCAACCATGGGTGGTGTGCACACAGCCACACCCCTCGTGAACAGGCAGGCAGGCTGGGGCTCCAGCCATTGTACCCTGGGCTCTCAAACCATCCTTGCCCAAGACCTGGTAGCACAGGTAGTGGAGAAAAGCTGCAAAGCCCATTACTTAGGCAAAGGAAAGAGAACTTTTACAGGAAAGTGGAGGGATACGTTTTGGAGTTGAGGCTGAGGAGATAAGGGCAACTGTATTTGAATCCAAAGAAAAGATAAATAGAAGGAGAGCAAATTTCTTCTGATAACAATGCTGGGTCCTGTCTGCTAAATGGGCTTCATAGTTAAGAGTGGTAAAGGTATGACTGAACCTTTGGAACCAACCTGCCTGCGAAGTATTTCCTAGAGAAATAATAGCATTATCAGTAACAACATCAACAGCACCGATGATGAGACACTGGCAGCAGTTAACATACTATGTCCCTAGTATTCTGCCAAGTACTTTACATGGTTTCTCTCATTAAGTCCTCACAATAACTTATGAGGTAGAGACTATTATTAGTGCTCATTTACAAACGAGAATACAAATGCTTGCAGAAGTATTGTATAATATATTGCTCTGGGTCACAGAGCTAGTAAGTGGGGAGTCCAGGCTCTCGCCCACTACATTCTACTAAACTCTATTATCCTTTATTACACTCACTAATACAAAAGACCTCAATAAACTATAATGCATGAAGGATATTCTAATTAATTAAATTTAGATGGCTTTGCTTTTAATTCTTACTGATAATCTTTCTAAAATCTATCTTACCTCAGTAAAGATAACGTCCTCAGCATAATTGTGCCTTTCACTGGTGACTGAGGGTCTTCTGTTGAGAAGCATGATTTGTCTCCCCTGGGATGTCCTAGTCTTCCCCCATGTAATTCTTATCTATCTTTCTGGAACCAATTCCACTGCCAGCCAATCTAAGAAGAGTTTTCCTCCACCACCCAGCCCATAGTGGGGTTTTCTTGCAAAATATTGCCCGTATTTCAGATTTTTCAGTTCAGAGAGTAAATCTCAGGTATTTCAGAATCAGACTCATGGATATTGTGGTGGCTATGTAAGGTGTCAACTTGCTAGCCTGAACTAAGTTTTCCAGAATTTCCTTCCCGATATGTTCCTGGTGAGAATGGGGCACAGGGATTTTTTTTTTTTTTTTTTTTTTTTTTGTACGGAGTGAGATTTGGAGATGAAAGTGAAGCAGCAGGCATTTTTTTAAAAAAAGTTTATTTTGGAGTACTTTTAGGTGCACAGAAGCATTTGTTTTCACACTCAGAAGGTTGGGGCAGGCACTTTTGTGGCTCCCACACGCAGTTGTTTATCTGCTGGCTCCCTCTTCAGTGAGGGGCAGCCGCTGGGCCTGAAGCTGCTCCCCTTTCCCGGATTCTCCATCAGCGCCTCCAACTGCTGGGTGGGAAGTGTGTTTAGCTCTGTGACACAGGCGCTCGCTACACTGATGGGACATCCATGTCACCAAGGTTGGAGACAGGACTGGTTCCAGTCTGTCCTTGGGTACTAGTTCATGCTCATGAACTCCACTAGGTGCTGTGGGACCCAGTTTTCCTTTGCTCTCCCCACACACCCCTTTTTCATCTATCTTTCCCTTCCCAAATGTCTGACCAAGTGGACTCAAGCTCCAACTTAGAAGCACAGACATTTTAACTAGCTTATAATTGTGTAAGTTCAAATCCCTGTAACCAATCATCCAATCACATACACACACACACACACACACACACACACCCCTAAATATCTCTACTTGTGGTTCTGCTTCTCTCTTTGAACCCTGCTTGATAGATATGAAAGGGTTGAGTGCTTGAACCCAATGAAAACATTGCCTTTAAATGGTAAGATCTCACTGTGATGATTTATTCATACTCAAAAGCCAGGTTCAAGGAAAGGAAGAAAAAGAACAGGTAAGAAGGGAGTGACAAGGGGTCATGGGAGCAGAAAAAATAAAAGTAATTTGTGATAATGTAACATGTCTACTTCATACCAGGCACCATGTCTGGTGCTAGAAATATAAAGATCAGTAATAACCCCGGACCTTATAATCTGTGGGGGAGGAAGGATTCTTAAAGAGCTAACTACAATAGAATAAGTGCTATATAGTTGGCATGGATAAAGTACAATGGAAAACAGAGGAGGAAGTCATTAATTTTGTATGAGAGGATTGGGGAGGGCTCTGCACATGAGGTAACACTGACGCTGGGCCATGAAGAATGAATAGGGAATTCACTAGTGCAGGCATAAGAATCACCTGGAGAGCTCATTAAAACACAGATTTCTGGGTCTCACCTCTGAGTGTCTGATTCAGTAGGCCTGGGGAGGGGCCTGAGAATCTGTATTTCTAACAAGTTTCCAAGTGATGCTGCCACTACTGGCCTGGGGACCACACTCTGAAAACTACGGCTCTAGTGTGGAAAAGTGGGGATAGGGTGGCGCGCATCCTTGACGCAGCAGAATCACAGTGGGAGAAACATAAAAATTCACTGACAATTTATTTCCCCTTCCCATGACCCTCCCTCTTGTTCTCCCTTCTCTCTTAATATTTCTATAATACTTTCTTTGCCCTCTTGGCCCACTATTCTGGATGAGTCAAGTTTTACGGTGTCTTTGAGGCATGACGGCAAGAGATGATCCAGGGCTGGAGTTCAGGAAAGCAGTCAGGTTGTACATATTGATTTGGGAGTTAAACGTCCTGGTGATAGGGGGAGCCATGAAGTGCAGGGGAGATACCACTTAAGGAGAGTGCGCAAAGGGCAGGAGATGAGCGAGTGGAGAGGGAAGGGGAAGAGAGCAGAGCAGAGCTCAGCAGGGCCAAGGACAGAGGGCCCAGGCACACCACGAGTGGGAGGACAAAGGAGAGTGAGTGGGAATAATCAGCCAGACAGAAGAACAAGCGTGAGTTTTGTTATGGCAGCCAGGGAAAGGTTTTGAGAAGAAAGGAATGGCCACCTCTCTCAAAGGCAAGGAGGTCAAGTCGCAGGATGAAGAAAGGCCAAGGGATTTGCCAATTAGTAGATCAGTGATGGTCTTTATCTGAGCAGTTTCAGCAGAATTGTGGCGGGAGAAGTCGCATTGCAACAATGTAGAATGAAAGGAAAGTGAAGAAGTAGATAAAGTGATGTGGACTACCTACCAGAGAAGCTTGACTAGGAAAGCAAAGGTATGCGACCATAAGTAAAGGAGATCGAGATAAAGGTCAAGAGAGAAGCTTGTTTTTCAAAAAACAGAGATTCAAGCATATTTTATGGCCAATGGGGAATAAAAGCAGAAGGCTGAAAGCGTTCGTAGGTAGAGACGCAGTATGCAGTCGCTCCAGATCCTGCAGGGGTGGGGCTGGCTCAAGAGTGCGGTGAGGATTATCCGCCACAGGAGGGAGGCAGTAAAAGACAGGAGGGTGAAAATCTCCGTTAGTTCATGCCTAATAATTTCCACTATTTTTCCTGTGAAAGTAGACAGCCAAAGCAAAGTACATCTGTTGAGAGAGACAGAAAGAGAAGGCAGTGGGCAGGACTTCCCTGGTGGTCCAGTGGTTAAGACTTCGCCTTCCAGTGCAGGGGGTGCAGTTTGATCCCTAGTTGGGGAACTAAGATCCCACAGGCCTCGCGGCCAAAAAAAAAAACAAAAAAAAACCCCAACACATAAAACAGAAGCAATATTGTAACAAATTCAATAAAGACTTAAAAAAATAAAAGGCAGTGGAATATAAGGGGCCTGGAGAGGGTAATCACTTTGAGGTTTTGGGAGAGTGAGCAGACTTATAAAAACCATCCAGCTCCACACCTGAAGGCCTAAATTAGGCTGGAGATCCTGAGTTTGTCTCGCTGCACAGCAGGAGGTAAGCAGCGGGTGAGCTAGTGAAGCTTCACCTGCTGCTCCCCGTTGCTCGTCGCTCGCAGGCATTTCCGCCTGCGCAGTCGCTCGCATTACTGCCTGAACCACCCTCCACCCCTGTACCTGGAAAAACTGTCTTCCATGAAAGCAGTCCCTGGTGCCAAAAAGGTTGGAGACTGCTGCCTAGAGTTTTCTTCATCAGTGATCAACAGCCAATATATAAAAGCATAAAAGCTGGATAGCTGATGGATCCAAGGCAGGGCAGCTGCAGCAGAACCCAAGGGAGCAAAGGCAAAGACTTAGTGACAAGTAAGGTTTTATTAACTAAGATAGGAGTAGCAAAAGGAGAATCAAGATGCCCAAGGAAGCAAACAAATTTGATAGTCTGGACAAGCTGCATTTGAGATGCCTTTGGGACATTCAGAAAAGAAGTACATCTCTCAGAAGTGAGGGTGAAGTTAAAGACAGAGGTTTGGGAGCCAGTTGCATAGAGGTTCAAGCCAAGATTCAAAATTCAAGCCAAAGTAGCCATTGCAATAACTCAGACAATTAAAAACTCGGAAAATTAAGAAAGAAATCTAAGAAAGAAATGAAATTTTTTATTTGAGGATTATAACCTGGGGACAGCATCCCAGAAAGCTCCAAGAACTGCTCTGCCCCTTGGAAGTCAAAACACAGTTATATAAGTTTTCTGAGACCAAGGGCTGTACATTAGATGACATATTATTGACATTTTACACAATCCAGACCTAACCGTCATTGTGGTCCCTTACAAGATCAAGGAGGAATGTTATCTTTTTTTTTTTTTTATCTGTACCTGGGCCTCTCCCATTGCGGAGCACAGGCTCCGGACGCGCAGGCCCAGTGGCCATGGCTCACGGGTCCAGCCGCTCCGCGGCATGTGGGATCTTCCCAGACCAGGGCTCGACCCCGTGTCCCCTGCATTGGCAGGGGGGCTCTCCACCACTGCGCCACCAGGGAAGCCCCAGGAATGTTATCTTTTAAGGAGTTGTCTTGTTGATGCTGGGAGAATGTTGCTGTTTATGGTTGAGCAGGTATTTCTGCTGATGTGGGAGCTTTAGTTCATGCATAATGCAGATACACAATGCATGGTAGAGGGAAGAGAGGAGGCCAAACGGCAGCGAAAATTTTTTATTTTTCTTGTCTTGGGGATTTCCCTGGTGGTGCAGTGGTTAAGAATACGCCTGCCAATGCAGGGGACACGGGTTCGAGCCCTGGTCTGGGAAGATCCCACATGCTACGGAGCAACTAAGCCCATGTGCAACAACTACTGAGCCTGCGTTCCAGAGCCCACAAGCCACAACTACTGAAGCCCACGCACCTAGAGCCCATGCTCTGCAACAAGAGAAGCCACCCAATGAGAAGCCTGTGCACCGCAACGAAGAGCAGCCCCCACTGGCCACAACTAGAGAAAGCCCGCGCACAGCAATAAAGACCCAATGCAGCCAAAAATAAATAAATAAATTTATTAAAAAATTTTTTTTCTTGTCTTGCCATAAAATATGAATTTTATTTTACAGAAGAAAGGGTGCAGAACACTCATGTTTAGAGGGCAATGAAGGAAGGGAGGCTGAAAAAGTCATGGAGGTTGAGCAAAAGGAGGAGAGAATATATTGTTAGAAAAGAGATGGTCAACAACATCAAATGTTTTGAGAGCAAAGACCAGAAACAACATGGAATCATTGGATCTGACAACTCAGAAACCGTTGGTGACACTGGTATGAATGGTATTCATAAAGTATGGCTCAGAAGCTAGAGTACAACTGGGTTGAGAAAGCAGTGAGGCAGTGGGTACTCTTTCAAGGGCTTTGGCTATAAACAGACAGATGGAGCAATAGTTCAAAGAAGAGCCAGGATCAAAGATCTTTGGGGATGGGAACTATGGCAAGACTGAGCACAATGGTTTATATAGGCTGAGAATAAGAAGCCAGTGGAGAACCTATAAAAGAGTATGAGTAAGACAATGAGATAACATGTTTGCTTATGAAGTCAGCAACATTTTAATAAAAATGACAAGAATTAGTGCTGGTGATAATGCATACCGGCATAATCTTTCTGAATTTGTCAAATATCGTATGTAGGAAGATGCAGCCCAGGTTATACTCAGGAATAAATGGGTGACCTTAAATATTATCATTATAATAAAAAAAGGAAGGAAGAATAAAAGAAGAATTCTCTTCATGAATTTAGGGGAAAAAAGGACAAATGTAAGGAAACTAAGAGGGAGAATATAATAAAGTTAAGAGCCACAATCAATGAATTATAAAAAAGAGCAAATTAACATAAAGAAAAATCCAAGAGCTGGTTCTTAAACCAGCTACCTCCACCACAGAAAATTTCATAAATCAAATATCTTAAAAATAAAAATATGCAAAAATACTGTTAAAAATATCTACAATGTATATTTATTTGTTTCTTTTTGGTTTTTTTTTTTGCAGTACGCGGGCCTCTCACTGTTGTGGCCTCTCTCATTGCAAAGCACAGGCTCCGGATGCATACGCTCAGTGGCCATGGCTCACGGGCCCAGTCTATCCGCGGCATGTGGGATCTTCCCGGACCGGGGCATGAACCCATGTCCCCTGCATTGGCAGGCGGACTCTCAACCACTGTACCACCAGGGAAGCCCTACAATGTGTATTTACATTCATTGGTGCTGCCAGCTAAAGAGCGATGCTTCCCATCTGGCTCTACAAGGATTAGGTCATTAACCACTGCAGGCTCTGACCTCCAACACAACCTGAAAGGAATTCAGGGCAGAGATGAGGAATGAGGCACTCTGTGTTCTGGCAAAAAGTGGCAGAACAGGCCTTCTGATAGTTAGATATTTCCAGGAGGAAATTTTATGAACACAAATTCTTTCACCTTCTCACACGTAGAAAAGCACTAAAATCATTAACGGAAACATCTGCTCCTTGTGACCAGCAGCAAGCCTCTGCCAAAATGCGTGCTTGACGCACGTGCCCCCTTCACCAAAATCGCATGCATACTGATCTCCCCCCACCTGCACCTCTTCAGAGCAGTTGCTTGGAGCTATCAAAGGGGCTGTCTCCCAGGCACAGTCCTCAGCCAGCCCCCAGTAAAACTGAACTCACAGCTCTCATGTTGTGTGGTTTTTTTTTTCAGTCTACTACATATATATATATATATATATATATATATATATATATGTAAAAACCAAACCTTCTGCCAAAAGCACTGCTTTTTTGGGGCTAATAAGGTAGAATTAAAAATATACATATATATATGTATATGTATATATATGCACATATGTGTACGGTTTTATATACACACACACACCTATAAAACAAATAGTAGTTACTTGTTGGGAGGAGTGGGAATTAGGCAGATAGGGGAAAAGATAGGAAAGATATACTTTACCATATAACAATAATTTTTGATATTTGAATCATAGGAATTCAAAAATAATTTAAAAGAAAGTTCTAGAAAATACAGATTTTTTTAAATCATAAGAGAATATTATAAGAAACTGAATGCTAATACATTTGAAAATCGCAATGAAATAGACTATATTCTGGAAATATTCGAATTTCCAAAACTGAATCTAAACATAGGCAATCCAAACGGATCAAATTCAGAAAGAAATTGACACTGGATAGAAATTCAAACTTTGGTTGAATAAATGTATGATTTCTTTAGCTTTATTAATGTGTCATTTTTTGTAGGAAAAAAGTTGTGTGCGGTGGAAAACCGTATCATCTAGAGGACAACTTTCCAGGTTATCTGATTCTATGAAAGCTATTTAACAATTGTAAATTATAGGTAAATGAGAGCAGTGCAAAATAATTCTTATCAATTGACATGCAAATTCTGTTCTGTCTGGTAGAAGTTCAACTGATTCTCCTCTTCCCTGTGAAAGCTTTTGTTTTCATTTGCATATTAATTTATTTCAATATTGCTTATCTATAATTCAGTATTGTTGATCTGTAAGCGTGTCCATTTAAAAAAATTCTCTTTGAACTGGTTATAACATCTGCCTGGTTCCCTCACTGACTACTGAGTACAATAAAGTCTATAACACATGTTCATTTTTATATCTGTGTGAGTCATGAATTTTCCTTTTTCTGAATATTATTTTTTTAACAGTTTCAAAATTTTAAGGAAAAACTAATTTTAAAGCTAAATATATTAGCACATGAAAAAGGTGGGAAGCTACCCAAAGTTTTTTGAAAATAGGATATTTCTGATACCAAAAACTGAAAAGCATTATCTCCAAAAAAAAACTATAGACCAATTTCATTTGTGATTGAAAACAAAAGACATCAACTCTCAGTTTTGATTAGATGAAATTTTATAATTCTTTATCAAAAATTATAAATTCTTGATTTTTTTCACATATCCACAGTTTATGCCCTTATACAAAAAAAAAAAAAAAAAAAAGGACAGCAATCATTTCTGTCCCTGGATCTTGTGGGTGAGTCTCCTGAGTGGATCAGAATGATCTCTTTGACCCCCTGATGGACTGACCATTAGGGAACCTCCCTGAACATTCCAGTAAGTACTCTAATAATCCCCTCAAATGACCATAGTTTAAGGAGAATTTAGCCAAATTTGTAAAAACAAAAAAGGGAGACTTCAAGTCCAAAGCATATTCAGTCTCTCAATGAATTAGAAAACCACAGAAATGTTTTCTGATCAACTAAAGAATGTGAATGAGGAAAACAGTTACCTATCAACACAGGTTTTAGTATCAACAAATTTGGTTTGTGTTGGAAGAGGTTACCACGTAGAACTTTTCCTTTACTTAATTCAGTTCCATATTCAAAACTGAAGTTGGTCCCTTACCTCAGTCTCCTTTAAAACCTTGGTTTTGACAACTGTAGTTCTGCCAGGCAAGCTACTTTTTAGAACTAAAATTCTCACAGTTGGAGAGACTGCTTTTGTAAGGAATAAAATTCAGAGTGTATGAAAAGAATAAGCTACAACTAGGTATATGAATTATTTCAGAAGCGTGAGGATGGGTTGGGAATTTTATTAACATACATTTAAAAAAAAAAAGGAAAAAGAATTATCACTTAAATAGACACTGAAAAGGCACTGTGTGAGATTTGAGGGGATCAGGATATGCTACCCCAAAACATGCCCCTTTGATACGGAACTATTTTGAAGTAAAGGTGTTGTAGTTCCTGAAATCCCTCATCTGCCTAAAAGAAGAGCTTACCCAAAGGAACTCAGTTGTTCTAAATCCCTTCAGGAGCAACTCTAATCTCTTTGCACAGAAGAAAAGTCAGATATTGTCACACCGTCTGTTCTCCCAAGCAAGGAAGGGCCCATTCCCTAAGGATTTTTCCTTAGGAAAAATCATTTGCTTTTCCCTAAGTTCCCCTTCTCCCCTTCCCCTAGGAAGTCATGTATATATCCCAAATTCTTTTTATTATTTGAGGTATAATTGACATACAACAATATATTAGGCCCCAAATTCTAACCACCTTTTTTTAAAAAAATTTATTTTATTTTATTTATTTATTTTTGGCTGTGTTGGGTCTTCGTTGCTGCATGCAGGCTTTCTCTAGTTGTGGCGAGTGGGGGCTACTCTTCGTTGCAGTGTGCAGGCTTCTCATTGCGGCTGCTTCTCTTGTTGCGGAGCACGGTCTCTAGGCGTGCGGGCTTCAGTAGTTGTGGCTCGCGGGCCCTAGAGCGCAGGCTCAGTAGTTGTGGCTCAGGAGCTTAGTTGCTCTGAGGCATGTGGGATCATCCCAGACCAGGGCTTGAACCCGTGTCCCCTGCATTGGCACGCGGATTCTTAACCACTGCGCCACCAGGGAAGTCCATTATATCGTAAGTTTAACAAAATTCTAATATTTTAGAGGATCTACTAAATTAGTAAAGAAAAGTGAACTGACATGTACAAATCAGACTAAATCGCTGAGGAGCCAAAAATAAACCACAAACTAATCTGTCCACAACAGTTACTGAATTCTTACTATGTCCTTAAATGATATCAGGGTTCTGGCTCTTCATTCTATTGCCTATCCATGGTTTAATAGTGAAGAAATGTTGATATACGGAAACAGCCAAAGTCTCATGTATTATAAAAGTCAAGAAATAGAGACTTATGAGTCCCATACTAGCAATAGTAGCCCTGCCTTGTTCAACTATATTATTTTGTTCTACTGCATATGGTCTGGACTCCAGGGCTTTACTTATAGGCAGTGTGGTGTAATTAGAGCTGCCAAGAGGAAAAAGTTAAATTTTTTAAAACTTACACTACTAAGAAACTAGTACAATTTTCCTGAATGTGTAACTGGTAAGCTTATAATAATTTTAATATTATCAAGTTAACATCTGAGTCATTAATGAGAAGATACTAATTTTCAAAATGGTACCTAAGAAAGCTCTATATTAAATATAACCAAATGTAAAAATACAGGAGAAGCCAATTAATGTTTAGGAAAGATACGGTTTATGAAAAAGGGGGGCCTTAAATCCATGGGCAAATGTAAATAAATAGAATGGGCAGGGAGGTCATTTCAGTGTTGGGAATCATGAAAATGAAAGACAGACAAGACTACATCCCAGTGAGTGGGCAGTAAAAGTCTACATTACATAGGAATTGGAAGTAAAACATGGACAGATAAAATGGGCTCAGAGGGGACCTCCCTGGTGGTGCAGTGGTTAAGAATCCACCTGCCAATGCAGGGGACACGGGTTTGAGCCCTGAGCCGGGAAGATCCCACATGCTACGGAGCAACTAAGCCTGTGCGCCACAACTACTGAGCCTGCGCTCTAGAGCCCGCGAGCCACAACTACTGAGCCCATGTGCCTAGAGCCCGTGCTCTGCAACAAGAGAAGCCACAGCAATAAGCCCGTGCACCACAGCGAAGAATAGTCCCTGCTCGCCTCAACTAGAGAAAGCCCGTGCACAGCAACCAAGACCCAACACAGCCAAAAATAAATAAATAATTTTTTTTAAAAAAAGGCTCAGATTACACATAGCCTTGAAAGGCAACACCAGTAGCTTGGATTTGGTCTTATAATAAGATACTATCTCAAGAGGGTTCCTGGGCTGGGGAGACCTTACGAGAGTGAAACAATGGCAAGATGAGGCAGACAGCACTGCGCACGTGAGGCTCTAGTGGCCAGGAGGCAGGAGGCAGGGAAACCAGAGTGGAAACTACTACAGTGTCTGCACATATGAAGTCAGAATTATTTAGCATAATCTTAACAATCTTTACTGCCTGGGAATTGACCAGTGTTATTTCTACATAGCAAACAGTGGAAAAAGAGAGAAGGCAGCAGTGCCAGGCCAGGGCAGCCAAGGTCAGGCCTTCTCTGAACTTATACTTTACATTCAGGTGGTCATGGGTGTCATTAAAAGGGTCCAGGTGAAAGACACTGTAAGAGGGCTTTAGAGAATGTGAAACGGAACTGAATTACCTCTAGTTAAGATAAGAAAAGACCCAGTACTGGAAGTATTTCAGTGTGTCCAACACTTGGTAAGACATCATTGAAAAGTACTACCTTTATATGAATAGCATTTTTTAAAACCCATTCACATGTTACATCAATAGCTGGTATGTATATAGCAATTACTGTGCACAGGCACATCTAATACAACCCTAGGAGGTAGGCACCACCATCCACTTTCACAGATGCCCAGAGAATAGTTACTCACCCACCGTCACTTGCTGGAGCCAGGACTGGGACCCAGGGGCTGAGCTCTGAGCACTATACTCTACTGCTGCTCATCTTACCTGCTCTTTCAAACAACCTACAAAGTAAGTAAGATGAATCTGCTCTGCTTTACCTGACAAATATTTATAGAGTTCTTACCTGCCAGGCCTCATCCCATGTATCAAGTTTCCAATGATGGATGAGCCACACCACCCCTACTCTGAAGAAGCTTACAGTCTAGTGTGAGCAAGACAGACAAACCCACATTTTACTGATGAACAACAGAAACTCTAGGCTTCCATAAATTAAATAACTTATTCAAGCACACAGCCAGCTAGAGGGTGGTCAGGCCAGGGCTTAAATGCTGACATTTACATCTCCAAGTCTAATTCTTATTCTGAGTAACGTTGTTACTTCCTTTTCTGGCCTACTGGGAAAAACAAAAGAAAACAAAACAGGGACGTGCATGCTGCCACTCAGAGTTCGCATGCCACAACTAAGGAGTCTGCAAGCTGCAACTAAGGAGCCCGCCTGCTGCAACTAAGACCTAGGGCAACCAAATAAATAAATGAATATAAAAAAAAAAGAAAGAAAACAAAACAACAATATCATAACAAGGACTATCTAGTCTAACCAAACTTCTACAAAAAGAGTCTGATCTCGGTAAGCGGGAAACATTAAACTAAGCTATTGTGATTCTGATGCAAACAGCACAGACCACCTATGCCAATAAACTACATATCATTTCAACAGCTAAAAAACCTATCATTTCAAACATTAAATGTCCTGTCATCAATAATTTTTGCTAAAAATATTTCAGATACTTTGGGTGAATCACTTGCATTGGGCCACTGTTCTCAAGGAAAACCAAGATAAATCCTTGTGGTCTGAGATGCTGAAGATGACCCCACATGATTCAGTTCCACGGTAATTAAAACTATTTTTCATTTTTCCTTCTGCTCTTTTTAATGTTCCCTAAAGGAGGCCTAGAATCCTTTTTTTATATGTAAGAGAATTGTCCCAAACTACCTAACTGTACTGGCCTGTAAAACTTGTTTTACCACACTTGGCCCATTACAGCTTTCAGAGTGAACTACTATTACTCACCATATGCCTTTAAGCCCCTCTTGGTCCAGGCTTAACTGGCAACATCAAGTGCAGCAAGGATTCATTAGTTGCTTTTACCCACAGGATGCTTAAACACAGAACTCAAGCCATGCCAGCAGTAGATCTTTTTCCTTCTTTTTTATTTCTCAAAAGGGTCCTGATTGGGATCAACCATACATGTAGTGTAGGTAGCTAGTCACTATCACATGACTTGGAGGGTGACAGTAAAGGCCTCCCATGGCCCTAAATAACCCCTATCCCAGCCTGTCAAAATAGCTAAATTTACGGAAGAGAGGTTTGATTACTGGGAGCTACTAGGGTCATTAAGAAGGTTAACAGGTATTTACCAAATGTGTGTTATGAGCCCAACACAACAGGAGACCAGGCATGGCCCATGTGACCAAGGACAGGGGCCAGAGTTCACCAGTATCATTAAGATAGAAACGTAGTGCTTTAGATAATTTTAATATCTAATTTATTTTTAGTAAAATGTAAAGTATTTTCACACTGCTCACGCAAGGGGCAGCAGGGTGTAGTGGAATGAAGGGCCTTGGGGGAGGTCTTCCACCTCCTCTTCCAGCCTCATTTCTGAGCATCCAGTGAGCCAGCCCCTCTGAACAACCAGTGGCTCCCCAAGCTGCCCAGCGCTATGGGCTGCAAATACAAGGATGACTACACAGTCCCCTGCCCCCAGGCCGCTCGCAATCAGGAAACAAGTGCAGCACCAGATTGGTACAGGGATTAGGGAGCTTTGAAGGGATGAAGCTAACCCAGCACGGAGGGCAGGGGGAGGGCAAGCAAGGAGGAAATGACCCTGGGCTGAGTCTTCAGGGGCGTGGAGTCTTCCCACGCGGCTGCGGTGGCGTGCGCGGGGCAAGCAACCAAGGCATCCGAGCCCTGTGCGTGCAGGAACCAGAGTTTTGTGGTGCTCAGAGCACAATGGGTAAGGCAGTGAGTGGTGAAGGATGAGCTGAGGAGGAGGGCAGGTGCCTGGCACAGGGATGACTAAACTGTAGCTGATGCAGCGCCGCTGAATGTCTGGTTCCTCGTTTGGCATTTACGCCAGGGAAGTGTGCTCATTGCAAATACTGTAGAAGGTACACATCAGGAAAAAGAAGATGAAAAGTGTTCAAAATCCCACAGTTTAGAGATAACCACTGTTAACATTCTCATGTACAATCTTTTATATATATGTATGTGTGTTTATATATTATACATACGTACCTATACTAACAAATATATTTTTCTTCAAAAATGAAATCATTTAAAATGTGATATATACCCACAATGGAATATTATTTAGCCTTAAAGAGAAAAATCTGACATGCTACAACATGGATAAACCATCAGGACATTGTGCTAAGTGAAATAAGCCAATCATAAAAAGACAAATACTGCATGAGTCCACTTATATGATGTACCTAGAGTAGCCAAATTCATAGAGACATAAGTCAGTGGCAGTGGCGAAGGGCTGGGGGAGGAGGGGGAAACAGGGAGCTATTGTTTAATGGGTATAGAGTTTCAGTTTTGTAAGATGATAAGATTTTGGAGATTGGCTGTACAACAATGTAAATATACTTAACACCCCTGAACTGTACAGTTAAAAATACCTAAGATGTAAATTTTATGTTATGTGTTTTTTTAACCACACTTAAAATAAAATATATAAGTAAATAAAATATAAAAAAGAAAATAAAATATAAAAAAGAAATTCACTTGATAAAGCTATTTTAATACTGTTTCCACTTATTTTTGAGTTCACCTTTCCATGCAAGATACATACTCCGCCATCAATATTTCAGATAACTGCATAACAGTCTATTGCAGAGATCTACCTTAATTTATTTAACCCAGGAGAATTACTTTTTAGGATGGAAGAAACCTGCAAACACTTGGCTGATAGGAAGCAGCCAGTGACACTTGGCTGATGGGATGGAGCCAGTAAAGAGCAGAGAGAGATTCAAGACCACAGAAGAGAGAGGAATATTAATAGAGCAAAGGTTCCAAAGAAGGCATGCTCAAGTAATGGGCTAACCTTAAACACGGGGAAAAATGGATACCACATCCTCTGAGGAAAGGAAATGAAGATGGGTATGAATAGATTTGCATGTATAAAGAAGACTTCGGGAAACTGAAGAAGTCAAGAGATGATATCTTAATGAAGATAAAGTGGTAGAGAAGTAGGGTATGAAAGAGTTGGAAGGATACATAGCTATGTTCAGAGAATAAGACACTGAGGTTAAAGTTTCTGAGGTGAAAAGGTACCAGCTGGACGAGGATCTGGGTGGAGGGTTGAGAGTGAGTAGCTGTGGTTTAGTGCCAGAGAACTCACTGAGAAGGTATCTAATGATTTTGAGGCCAGATTCATGGTCAGATCATCTAGGATTCCACCTAGATGACTGGAGTAAATTGGAGTCTTTTTGTTTAAATAAGAGGGGTCCACTGTCTTTCATGTGCCCATTCCCCTGTCCATCTGATCCCGGGCGTGCCTGTGATACTCTGGTAGTGCATCATCAAAGTGCATGGGTTGCCTTGCCCACCTGTGATGCTGCCCAGCTGACAGAGTATGAGAGAACACCTGGTGAGCTTTGTGACAATGTCTGATTTAACTGATCTGGGGTGCAGCCTGGATTTTTACAGATCTTCAGATGATTCTATTGCACAGCTAGGGTTGAGAACCTCTGCCCTCTGGCTCTTTGCCATTTTCCCCTGACTTGTGGCCAAGTCAGCAGCTCATTAAGCACTTCTTCACCCCAATGTCTGCCCAAGCCCTGCAAGGAAAAAGGTCAGTGGTTGTTTGAACAACCCAAGGGGAGGGTGCTATCCCTTAGGACTTAATAAAAGCCAAATCATGCAGTTAGCTGTGAGAAAACCATAGCTGGGTGTTCAAGCAAAAGCCACGCTGTCCAACAACCACACATGGCTATTTAAACTGAAAGTAATCCAAATTTGAAACTGTTTTAATTAAAAGTCCAGTTCCCCAGCTGCACATTCAAGTGCTCAGTAGCTAGTGGCTGCTGTACTGAACAGTTCAGAGATAGAACCTTTCCATCACCATAGCAAGTTCTGTTGGACACTGCTAATATAAAAATATTCTTTTCTTCTGAAAATCATCTGGGTGCTTATATTCATTTTCTTCTAATCATGGGCAAAATGAGCCACATGGTATGCAGAGGGTGAACACACTGCATCTCTGGTCATTTCTTCTCAGATGACTGATGGTGACTCTTTACCCCTTTTCGGGAAAAAGAACAAAGAAAGGAATTCTATGCTATCACGAACAAAAGTTTTTCTGAACAGTCCCATCTATGTATTAGGGCAGCAGTGGCTTCCCGACTTTTTTGCCTGTGTGTGACAGTAAAAAATATATTTTCTATCACAACCTTGTATGCAGATATACATGTATATAACAGAAATTTTTTTACACATCAATATTTATCCTTACTACATGTTTTGCACTTGGATATTTTATAATTCTATTATATTCTATTTTCTGTTTCATTAAAGAAAAATAAACCTACTTAACAGTTCTCATAGCTCTGGTGGCCTATAGCTTGAAAAACCACTACCTTAAGATAGAAGTTGCCCACATAAAACTGAGACTCAATTTCACACTGTAGAGTTAATAGCCAGCTAGATAATAATTAATAGCTAACATTTATTGGGCACTTACTATATGCCAGGCATTGTGTTAAATGTTTTACATTCATTGCCTTATTCAATTCTCATAGTAACTCCATAAAATAGTTATCCAAGAACTATGAAAGGGCTGAGATTTTATTTGCACAAGTTAGCCTACCACAGTTTCCTGGCTGCTGGCAGAAGACGCAAGACTTCTGGGTCAGAGACAAAGGACTTTATCACAGCAACAGCAGTAGCCAGAGTATCAGCATTTCCTTGCACTAGTTCCCCAACTCCAGTTCCTGTAGGGCATCAAAAGAGGGCCATGTAACTCCTGCACATGCAGTGAGTAGCATTAATGGAGAGGAACTCAGCTGCAAGAACTTAAATCTATTATATTGGATATAAGCATGCCTGCTCCCGGCTTCTGAGGGCAACACTATGTCTATCATCCAAGACCATTTACTACACAAACATCCTTAAAAAGACAGTTTAGACTGAAAGGGCAGTCAGTGCCTCTCTTTGAAAAACCTGTTGAAATGCATGGGGCGCATGGAGAACTGTCTCCCAACAGTAGGTGCCTTACTTATCCCCATTTTGTACACGAGGAAACAATGACTTAAAGAGGATTAAGTAACTTATTTAAGGTCACACAGCTAGTGACCCAGGTCTACATGACACCTAAGCCTAGGCTGATACTACCTTCTTTCATAGCCAATGGACAGTGAAATAGGAAGAGGAAAGAGAGCTGTCATTCATTTAGTCATTCAGGTATGAAATTTGTCCCTACAGAAAGCAATTAGCCACAGATAATTTGTAATAGACCATTTTTTTTCACATTTTCTTCAAGAATTCCATAGGAAGAGTATCAAATGAACAGGGGTTGACAAGCTTTTTCTATAAAGGGCCAAAGAGTAGAGATTTTCAGCTTTATGGGCCACATGGATTCTGTTTTAATTGCTACTCAGCTCTGTGGTGGAAGTGGAGAAACAGTCACAGGTAATACAAAACCAATGGGCATGGCTGTGTTCCAATAAAACTTTATTTTCAAAATAGTTTGCTAACTCCTGTTCTCAGATAGCCCAGTGGGATACCCCCCCCCCAAAAAAAAGGCATAGGAATTTCTACACACAAAAACACCAATGATTTAATTGGAAAAACAAAGTAAACAGGCAACAAGCAAGCAAACCAGGAGCTATATGAAACTGAAGCGAACCTAGGTTCTATGTCAGAGTCCTGTTAAGTCAGCCTGGATAAACAGTATGTCAAGAACTAATGTAAAACATTCATGGACTAAAAGTAGAATGGAGTCTACACATCATCTCTCTGTGATGACTGTGGTCATGCCAAGACTCTAAGAAATAATGTGACTTCCAAAGGCTTTTTCTAGCTCGTAGATGCTCAGTAGGGGAGCAGTTATCCAAAACAATCCTCTTTAATTTTCCGTGTGATGACATGAGTTAAAACCTATGTTATGAATAAGGGGGAAGTAACAGTGAAAAAAATGTTACTCTGGGCCAGGGACCATTCTAGGGATTTCACAAATATTGACCAATAGCTAATAAAGAATACCATTTCTGAATTGCCAAATTTATGGCTCTGCAAGTGAACACTCACTTGGGTCAGTGGCCTGATCTTAAAAAAAACAAAATGTGCCACTATTTGACCACAATGGTATCCATCCCCCAAATCAATTACTGGAAAATTTTTGTCTTTATTTTTACATGCATACATATATAATCAAAATTTTGTTTCTTCTTCTTTTTCTAATTCCTTTAGGTGGTACGTTAGGCTGTTTACTTAAGATTTTTCTTATTTATACAATCAAAATTTTGGTATACAAATGGCAACCCACTCTTTTTCATATAATCAATTTTTATGTCACATATAAGCTCAGATTAAAATGGAAAAACACAAATCAAAATGTCATAGAAAAGACAGCTTTCTCAAGAACAATTCTATTAGCTGCTAAAATTACAGGGAGATAAATATGGTTCTTATAAACACCGTGCTGCCATTGACAAGACTGGCAAATTTTTCGAAAGGACATACTTTTGAAGTCTAGGCTACATGGGAACATAATACCACAAGGAAGAAAAACTGTCACCTGTAAATTAATATTCCTGCTACTGCATGTAGATATATTTTAGTTACTAGTGTTTTTATGTAAATACACTTTAAGTCTTAGTGAAAAGTAGAACTTAGAAATTCCAGGAGATATATTCCCATTGAAACTCCAGAACAATTACATTACAGAATTCTAATTCACAAACACTCCAAGTTAAGTAAAAAATTATATTTCTATTTGGATTGCTTTACAATGGTATCAATATCTCTTAATTAACACCTTTTCACTCATGAATCAATAGAATAAAAAATAATTTGAAGACTATTTTATTAGCCAGCCCAGTTAAAAAAATACACCACCTATTTTAGCTATGTACAGTCAGTTTTAATTTATGCTTTAAAACTTCCAATTATTACCATTTAAAATATTTCTTTGGTAGCTAAGTCATCATAAGTGTAAAAAAACCCAGGAAGATATCTACTTTGTTAATAAATGAAATATTTGATGAATAATAAGGCTATGCTATTTTTGGAGACATTTATGTTTACATTCAGTTGAAAACCATTATAATTCATTATAATTACTTCATTGTTAAATAACACCATTTAAACTACAGGCTAATTTCCACTACTGCCATAGTTAATCACAATTACTTCCTCTTTTTTTTTACTTCTTAAGCTTTGTCTACATTAGCCTAAAAGTATTACATGACTTTCAATGTTTTGTCAAAGACACTTCATCTCACTCCTTTGCATTCCACAGATAGAGTCTGTATCATGGTCCTCGGATATGGATGATTCTGAAGCCTTGAGCAAAATCTGCATATCTTATGAATTTTTAGTATGTTAGACACAGCCTCTGTACTTTTTAAAGAAGGAAAGTAACCATGATGACAAGCTGTTGCCTTTTTTATTCTAACTGACAAAGTCTATGGACAAGTGGTTGCTCACATTTAGTTTGACCTTTAAGAAAAACTGAACTCTACTTCCAAAATGAAATCAGTTTTACTTTCCAGATTGCACTGGGTCGGGGCAGGGAGACTCCCAGCCTCAATTTTAAGACATCTCCTTTTATATGAAATTCTTGAAGCAACATTGTTTTCCACTTATCATATTGAAAATAAATCATGAAGCACTAACAGGCAGAAAGTGATTTTGAAAAACAAATAATTTAGAATGAAGTAAAAAGTGGGGGATTTATGGGACAAACATATCTATTTAGACTTTTGTGACTATTTGCTACAAACCAGTATGCAAAAGTTAGGAATTGGTCAGGAGGGAAGGAAGACTGAGCTCTCTCTTAGCCTCTGGGACATTTGGGTTTCTTTGGGCCCCAGGCTGCCTGTCCAGGGGCATTAGCCTTCAGAGGCCACAGGCTGGCAGTAGTGAGGTCTCTTCCAGCCTAAATGTGCAATGACTCCTCTCTCTCTCATCAGGCCTCATCTTACACAGAAAACAACTGTCATCAGCTCACTTCCACACTTCTGCAATGCTGTACAATGTTTGAGTCTCAGGGGTCTGCCGATGTCCATCTATGTATCACTGTTGCATTGCAATATGGGAGCTGAAATTGTTGAACTTGTGGGCTCGGTCAGCAGACTGCCCAGGTTCAGCATTTAGCATGGAGTCCTGTCTTAGATCGGTGTTTCCCAAAGTGATTCTCAAGCCTAGTTGCAGAGGTAGTATTTTACATCATGATCCAGTATACACACACATTTATATAATAAAAAAACTAATAATGACCAAGTTTATATAGTGCTTACTGTATATGGAGAGTTAGAATTGGAACCCAGGGGTCCTGTTTCTGTCGTGCTCTTGACCACCACTCGCCACTGCCTCGTGGCCTTGCACTTGCATGCATGGGGGAACCAAACCGTTTCATCAAACACTAGTAACCCTCACTAAGAGGGATTCACAGTGATAACTCCTATTCTATTATATATCCCATCTCATTAAAAAAAATGCTGATGCTAACCTGTTAAATTGATTTCATAACTCAGGACACATGCTTTGAAAAATATTATGATAAGTGTTGTATGCAAAATTTTTTGAAAAACATCAACAATAAAAAAGCGAAATAAGTATACGTATCTCATCTTAGAGACTTTACTATGCTATAGTGCATCGTAAATCTCAAAAAGAAGGCGGGGCGGGGGGTGGGTGGTTAAACGGAATAGTTCCTAAATTTACTCAAGCATCTCCATCCCCTCGTGAAATGGACACTAATTTGGGAAATGTTATCCTATAGTGTTAACACCTTAAGGGCAGAGACAATTTGGGGGTTAATTTAATTTATATTTTAGTATGCACAAACACCTTTGACAAATTTCCAAATAACTGATTTAGGGAGACTCCTTCCCGGAGAAGGTGAACGCCCAGGACCACGAGCTCTGGCCTGGGGAGAGGTATCCCAGGTACCTAGGCTGGGATACGTAGGTGAAGGAGGGTCACTCACCCAAGAAATATGAGAGACAGTGTCTTGAGAAAAAGTCTAATTAAAAATGTGTCCCTCTTACAAGCAGCCCATGCAGCTCAATATCAAAAAAACAAACAACCCAATGCAAAAATGGGCAGAAGACCTAAATAAACATTTCTCCAAAGAAGATATACAGATAGCCAACAAACATATGAAAGAATGCTCAACATCACTAGCCAATAAAGATGTTAAAAAAAAAAGTGTCCCTCTCAATGGTGAAAATGATGGCTTTAATGAAAGCCAACTTAATTAAAAAATTGAAACAACATAGTAGATGTTAAATAAAATCTCATTCTAATGGTTTTACTAAAATAAAGGTAGGTTATTTTTTAAGTGGATTTGTTCATCCCTAGGGGCTGGGCTAGGTGGGAGGATCTGGGTTGAAGGCTAAGGGAAAGAAACCAGACAAGAAGGGCCCAAGGAAGACAGAGGCTTCAGCCACTCCTTGAGGGACACTCACTTGTCAGACTTTTCATAGGGTCTCTGTGAGTGCAGGAGAGGTAGGGGGGCTGCTCGTACCTCATCATCAACCTCCTGCCCCTCTAAATCTCCCTCCCTTTGAAATACTGAAAAGTGCAGAAACTGACTCTAAGAATGAATGATTCCATAATGTGCAAAAGAGCAAATAATAAAACAAGTTCAAGAACACAGACACATGGGGCCAAGCATCTAAACAACTCTGGGTGATGCTTATTTTTGTGGCTAGCAGACATAAGGAAATTAAAAAGGGAAACTATTTTTAGAATAGAGTTGAACTTCAGCATAACACACCTTCTTCAGAGTAACTGCAACTATTTTTTCATAACAGGGTTACAAAGTTAAATCTTAATTCCTAGTTCTATCAATGCCAATCTCCACTTTCTTCTGATTAAGGATAATTGTCATTAAGTGCTATCTCTGCAGGAAATGGGTGGAGAGAATTTAAAGCTGCACAGTCCAGTATGGTAGCCACTAGCCCCATGTGGCTGTTTAAATTAATTAAAATTAAATAAAATTTCAAATTCAGTTCTTCAATTACGCTAGACATATTTCAAGGATTCAAGAGCCACATGTGGCTCATGGCTACCATGTTGTGCAGATTATAGAACATTTCCATCACTGTGCGAAGTTTCATTGGACAGCACTGATCTAGAGAAAGGCCATTCACAGATGCTAAAAAGAAAATTGTTGGGCTTCCCTGGTGGCGCAGTGGTTGAGAGTCCGCCTGCCGATGCAGGGGACACGGGTTCGTGCCCCGGTCCGGGAAGATCCCACATGCCGCAGAGCGGCTGTGCCCGTGAGCCATGGCCGCTGAGCCTGCGCGTCCGGAGCCTGTGCTCCACAACGGGAGAGGCCACAACAGTGAGAGGCCCGCATACCACAAAAAAAAAAAAAAAAAAAGAAAATTGTTCATTTCTCCCTTCATCTAAGAGTTCCAAGTGCTACCTAGCAGAGCTGGTTTGACTTAGAATACCATGGGGTTGAATTTGAAGGCTACTGCCAAAGATTTCATTATTATTTCAAAATATCATTGCAGTTGGCCAGTGTAAAATCTCTTTGCATTAAGACTTTCCATAGCCACAAGTTATCTTTCAAAATCCAAACATGCTAGGAAATGATATTTGGTGATAATAATAACTTAAACAAGTTCCACTAATTTATGAGCTAATGCTTAGAGCAAATTATGAAAAAAACAACATAAAGATATATGGCACCATCAGCTCCGGGAATTAAAGTTTATAGTTAAAATAAGTAGGGATGCACATCTGTTGTTGCCCTTAGGATAAAGAAAATATATATTACACACCTGGGTCTTTTCCTAGCTTTTTCATGAACTTAGATTCTGTAACATTTGGTCTTTGTATCACATTTTGAGAAATTTCCCATATATTATCATTTGAGCCTCACAGCACCTAATCACTGTTATAGTGTGGATTCTGAATGCTGTAGATTCTTCTTCTGAAGGGGAAGGTTGAGAGGTAATACATTATCTTGTCAGTGTCTGTTTGCTTAATTGTTTACTGAACTGATCCCAAGTGGCCGGATTACGTTGAAACCAAATGGCTAGGATTGCAGGGGCCAGCTAGCTTTTCATTCTTCATGACTCTAGGCTGCCCTGCTAATCTGGCCACTGTACTGCAGAGGTGTGTCTAGGTCACAGGGGAAACAAAGCAGGAGGACACACAGGAGTGTAAAGTCAAGTGCCGTCACTCTTGATGAACACAAAGCAGATAAAGTGAGTACAAGAAAACCGTGCAAGGTCATAGTAAGCATGACTGTGGTATTTCTAGAACAAAGCCTAAACGTAAGGCATTACTATGTTCATGCAAAAAAAAGAGAAAGAATTACTCCACGGAGTAAACTATCTCCCCGAAAGCAAGCAACCTGTAAAAGGCATTTGATGAGAAATACATGAGTTAAGTAATTGCTATAAGGACACTTTAAGGTCAATTTAAATAATACAAACAAATTTCCTTCAGCTAATGGCAGATTATAATAAACATGCGTTTCCCAAACACTTTGATACGTTTGTTCAATGTCATAACATCTACCAACTGTCATTATTGTTAGCAAAACTCATTTATCATGTCCAGTTTTTGAACTTGCAACTTGGAGAGCTTGCAAAATATTTATTAAATACTGTATAAAAAAAAGACACCATTAAAATTCTTATGCTTATGCCTTGAAGATTAAACTCACATTTCTAGCTCATTAAGAGATGGTAGCTATAGTTAATCATAGAAACATGGTGTGTCTGGGACGCACAGAAGAAAAAGTTTGGGATTATTTAATGCACGAGAGCTGAGAATGTAAAATTCTATGACCTGCAAATACCACACATATGAACCTAACAATTTTTCCTTGAAAACTTTAAGTAGGTCAACTTATTAACTGTTACCATGGAGTTTATACATCCACATTTGCCTATCTTTTTGATGAACTGCAGCCCTGAATGGAGTTACAACCCTGAATTATTAAAAATCTTCCTTTGATTCAAGCAGAGAAATGAAGAAGCAGAAACTAATATTACCGTTTAGGCTGTGTTATTGTAACAGATCCAAGAACTTTTTTAAAAAACCCATGTTATTAGTATATGTGGTTGCCTAACAGGACCTCTCCTGGTCTCCCACAGAAAGTGGGACCGGGTTCACTCCAGGAGAGGGGTTTCCATCCCAACTGGGCTGTGTTCTCACATTTGTAGTCACAGTCCTTGGCTCAGCCGTGAAAAACGGTCTGACCGGAATAAACCTGGCCAAAAAAATCAGGGAAGTGTTTGGGATATAATAAAGTACCGTGGAGGTAGGGGTGGACGGAGGAGAGGCGTGAGTAGAGAAAAAAGGAATATGAATTTAGAATGGGAAAAACCCTCTCGTTCTCCATTTGATTCGTTTAAGGAGGAGAAAATCACTCGACAAGGGCTCTCTCCATAACCCAAAGCTAATCACGCTTTTATTGCAGTGGATGGTCAAACAGCCTCGGTCGGTCGCCCACTCACCGGCATCTCGCCGGAGAAACCGAAAATCCCATTTCTTCCCAAGTGTGCACCCAGGAGAGGAAAGCGAAATTGTTCATTTAGAGCGGAGAGCTGCGCACAGGGCAAGGCAAGTTAGTGCCTCCCTCCCGGCTCCCCTGCTGCCCCCGCCAGCCTGTCTCGGCTAACGGGAAAGTGAACGGCGAACGGCAGGGAGACCGGGAGGCCAAACTTGGGGTCTTTTCCGAGTCCCCCGACAACAAAAGGCCTGGGTGTCGGATGGGGCGGCGGGGGGCGGAGGGCGGAGGGCACA
>NW_020174692.1:567247-573502 GCF_003031525.2 Neophocaena asiaeorientalis asiaeorientalis
GGTGGGATCTGCCCGCCCGCCGCGCCGCGGCCCGCCCCCGACTTATTCTGGGGTCCCGCTTCCAGGCCTCCCGGGGAGAGTGACCACCCCCTCCACACCCCCGCGGGGCCTCCGGCTTCCACCACCCCTCGGGACTCCGCATAGTTACCCGGGGCTGGAGCCGAGCGGGGACGGTGGAACCGCTTCTTTCCAAAGCCTTTGTGAACGCGATTGCCTGACGCTCGCTCCTCACTCAACAAAAGGAAGGACTGAATCTGGGATCCTCCGCCTGGTGGTTATTTTTTCCTGACCTGTTGTAACCTGCTGGTCGGCTCCCTTCTGTCCCCACACCTAGGGTTTTTGCACAGAGCAGCTAAAACTCATTTTCGTGCCCACTGGCTGAATGCAGTTCTCCGCTGCTCAGCGCTCTCCCGCGGTTTTCTTTCATCGTGAAGAGCAAACACAGGGCCAACTTCTGACCCTGGCAATGAGCGGAGACTCCAAGGCCGCCCTCCCAGCGCCAGGTTGCTCTCTTCCTGCCAGTGTCTCGTCTGAGTCGGCTATAAAACTGTATTCATCGGCATCTGAATAGCTTTCCCCCACCGCAGACCGCAGCCAATCAGTGGCACTACTATGTCAGTGACCTCTGGCAGCAGCGTGGATCAAGGCTATTTTTATCTCACGCTCACCGTTAACTTCTCTTCCAGACGCAGCCTTCCGGGGCTCCCACGGGAGGACCTCCTTTATCCACCTGCCTTAGGCTGACCTCCATTCCTTTAGGCCCCCCCACCACCACACCTGCCTCTTCTCATCTGCTGCCTCTCAAAGCACACGGTTCAAATTCTCCAATTCAACATTCCAGAACTCTTCCTTCCTCCACGATGTACTATTCCCCCATAATACACTATTATGTGTGTATTGATATGTTTTTACTGCTTTTTCCTGGCTACTAGACTGCGAGCTTCTTGAGGCCAGGGAACTGGCCTCTTCTGTATACCTTCCCTTCAGGTTAAAACATCTGGTTAAAACAGCAAAAACAAAAACTTTAATCTAGATCCTCTGCTGAATTTTGTGGAGGATAGCCTATGCCCATTCTTTCCGAGGAGAGTGACTACTGCTTTCATCAGATCCTCAGTGATCTGTGACTTCCCAGAGCTAAGAATTGCTTGAGGCCAGTCGGTGAATGAACCTCAGCTCTGAGGTGAGGACCGCCGCCCCCAATTCCATCCCTTCTCTACCATTCATTTCTTTCTGTGATGACTGAAGGCACCCTCTAGCTACACCTGCTTCCAGTCCATTCTTTAAAAACTTCTGGATTCATACAATTATGAACTTAACTCTGTCTGCGTACCTGAATCACCAGTGGGAGCTTTAAAAAATACAAATGCCTGGATCTACCTCAGACCCCCTAAGTCAGAACCCGAGGGCAGGGAGGAGCGATCCAAACAAGGGCATTTTTACAAAGAGTCGCAGGTGATTCTGACATACCCGTGACTAAATCACTGCCTTTCTTGGGAGAGGGGTTCCCTATTTGTAAAATGTCCTTACTTTTCCTTGTCTTTATGGAAGGACTGAGAACCCTTGCACTACGTTAAATTTATTTGAACATTTTCATTTTCACGCAGAGCCAGGCCCACTTGTGCTTAAGAAACAAACTTGAATTTGTGAAGATAGAAGGCTCGGTGCCATTTGTCAGCAGTGCTAAATCATCGTCACCTTCATCTCTAAAACGTCCATCCAAATAAACTCAAAGAGTGGAATAAATTACATTCCTGACAGTGATATTGACAGCTGAAAGATTATGTTAAAATCCCAGCCATGAAGGAGAGTTGGTTGTTTTAAACAGATTCCATTAATGTCATGAGACTTCTAGTGAAGCTTCAAGAGAACTGAAGACAAACTAAATATAAGTTTATCCATGCTTTGATTTTTCTTTTATTGGTCTTGGTATCCCATCCGTTAAAATTCATCCATGATGTACTCAGTACAATCTTAGATATAGTAAATCATGTATGGATGTAAGAGCAAAATACTCTTCTGGAGCTGGTTCTCTTCTTTTAAAATGTATATAAAGATCTATCCTGTATTCTAAAATGATCTGTTGACAATGTTCCAAAATGCTTCAGGCTTTGAGGAAAGGTAAAAGTACAGATCAAACAGGGTTTAAGACCTGGAAATAGAGGCCAGCCACAAACTTGGTGGGTAGGGTGGTGATCAGTACGCAGGGATAGAATCATTCCACAGGATCACGATGAGGCCCATGATTCTGACACCATGGTGATCTACCAAGTCCACTGACTTAACTCACAGCACAGGTATCCCTCCATCTGAGTAGGGGTGGTGGCTTTTCTGATATAAGTGAACTTGTTACCCAACTGAAACCACTATAGAACATTTAGAATCACAAAGAAATTCTATATTCTCTCATTTTCTTTCTCCCTGCAGCCACTTTATTGTTGTTTAAGATTCAAATCAGTTCCTTTGTTCAGCTGGCAAAGCAGACTTGAGAAGCACAACTCATAAATAACACTCCTGGGATTCTGGGAATCCCTGCTGCTGGTCCAGTTGCAGTGAATCTCGTTGTAATAATAATCTCTGTATAACAAAATCATTCCCAGCCTTATCCAATCATTACCAAGCCTCATCAGTTGAATTATCCAATCCAACTGATGTTCCATCTCTGGTGAGCAGCAAAAGCATACAAAGTTCATTGAAATGGCATTTGATCTCTACCAACACCTACCTATTAAAGAAAACCTCACGGGGTAATTGTAAAGTAAACATTTAACAGGTTGTTAAACGGGAGCTATTATTTTATTTCCATTTTGACAGGGGCCCCAGATCATGGTTGCCAACCACTCTCACATTCCAAACAAGTTGCAGGACCACCAAGAAGGGCTTGCAAAGGAGTGTTGCCTGAACTTTCACTTGCTTTGAAGGTATAAAAGGGTTGAAGTGGAGGCTGTTGGAAGTGCTGTGGATGAAGAAGGGTTTCTATGGAAGGAGTTGTAGGTGTTCTAAGAGACCCCTCCTATGCAGCCCCCAGGGGGAGGGTGAAGGGTGTTCTTCTCTCACCTTGAGTCTGATGAGAGGGACTTCAGGCCGGTCTCTCGGAGAGCTTGAGATGTGTCCCCTGCAGTTTGGGAAATGCCATGGACCAATGTCTGGCTCATGCCTGAGAAATCTAAAGGGCCAGAGTTGGTAAAAGTGGCCTGAACACAGGCGGGTAGGGACTCTAGTAGGGGAAGTAATTTACTTCCATGGAAGACAAGTCTAAGATAGTGAGAAAGACAGTGTGGGCTTGACTTTGCTCTACCCAAGAGGACTGCTTGGAAGGGCAAAGAGACCTCAGCAGATAGAAGCCAGAGGTATGCCTCCGGATGCCCTGGGGGCGGAAGAATCTAAGGCAACCATCAGAGGCAAAATGAACTTGCGTGGGCCAAGGGGTTGGGTGGTGAGAGATTGCCCAGCAGGGTGCTGGTGGCTCCAACAAAGCCATGAGATAGCACCAGTGATAGGAAGTGTCAGCTCCATGGCCGCAGGAAGCCATGCCCACCTAGAGCCAGCTTGTTGCCTCCTTAGCTCTCTCTCTTTCCCACTTTAGTCCTGGAGGAGTTAGACAGCCTCCTGTTGTGCAAGGAGGGGAGAAGCCAGGCTGCAGAAATACAGCGAGAGGCTACCATTACGCGCCTTTGCCACTGAAGTGTGGGCTTTTTATTATTACACTAGACCAGACATATTAATTACTGATATAGGACTAGTTTTGACTACCAATAACCAGAGGCCTTTTGTTTTGTTTTGTGTTTCTTTTTGAAATTGAAATATAGTTGATTCACAACGCTTCAGGTGTACAGTAAAGTTTCAGTTATACATATACATGAATCTTTTTCAGATTCTTTCCCAGTATAGGTCATTACAAGATATTGAATACAGTTTCCTGTGTTATACAGTAATACTATTTTATATAAAGTAGTGTGTGCAGATGTTAATCCCAAACCCCTAATTTATCCCTCCTCCCCCCCTTTCCCCTTTGGTGACCATAATTTTGTTTTCTATATCTGTGATTCTCTTTCTGTTTTGTAAATAAGTTCATTGTATCATTTTTAGATTCCACATTTAAGTGATATGATATGATATTTGTCTTTCTCAGAGGCTTTTTTATTATTTGAGAGTGACCTCAAAAGTCATAGCTCCTACACATTAATTTATTCAAGGGGTGGGAAAACAACTAGCCCCACAGAGCAGGTTTGAACAGGCATGACAGAGGAATATAGAGCTGTTTTCTGATTATACCATGAGTCCCGCCGGGTCAACATATCAGCTATATATTCAAATATAATGCATTCCCTATTATACCTTAAAACCTCTGGGGATGTGTCAAGCTGGCATCTTACCTGAATTACAAATAAGTGAAATGTGTCAAGAAACTCCCTTCAGGTGTAATAAATTATAACTTAAGCTTCCCAACAAGAAAGAAATAAGGATACTGGATTAAAAGATCCAAATGGATCTATATGTTCGTTTAATCTTTGCTGTGGTTTCCTCATCTAGGGGACTGGGATTAGATAAAAGGTCTCTTTTAGTCAGAAAAGTCTACGTTTTGAAAAGGCTACAGCACATACAGCCTGCCCTAGATCAGGGACCAATGAATTCTTCAGGGTCTGCTCCACTGGGCCAGCAGCACTCAGACCAACATATCTGGTCTTAGAGGACTGCAGTGCTTTGCAGTGATAAGGGAGAAATATTTCTGAAATGCAGACGGACAAGTAAAGTGGTGCCTTCCTTTGGAGACCAACGTGTGGTTGAGGTTAATATGATTTCTTTGCTGACAGTTTCCATATTATGCACTTGGCAGTTGTGATCTGGGAAACCCCGAGCACTTCACTGTGTTCTCTTGAGTGCTAGGTATTATCATCTCGCTCTCCTCCAGTGAGAAAGCAGAGTCTGAAAGAGGTCTGTGGCTGGTGCTCAGAGGAAGAACCTCAAATAAACACCAGATTCCGTGTTCTAAAATTCACTGTAACCCCATTATCCCCATTTGAACTACGACACTGTCCTTTACTACAAGAGAATAAGCCAAAAGAGTGTGAACAATTTTTATTTCAATTAATCCCCTCTCTTTGGACCTTTTGCCAATATGCACTGTTTATTGTGAAAGGCATCATTATTTATTTGATAAAAAAACAGAAGGAAAAATCCCTCCTAAATCAGAGAGCTAAAGATTAATCATTTTTATGGTATGATAGTCTTTTTGTCACGGGTGACTGTTTTTGAGGAATTTAGATCATTTGTATTCAGTCTTTTAAAGTTCTTGCTAGGAGATGTTGCTTCAGCCCTAGAGTTTTTGTGGTCCCACTCTGCTGTCTGCCCCAGCCTCTACCCTGAGACTTCGCCTTGACTAGCAACTAAAGAGTTAACACGGACGGAGAAGGCCTCCATAGCGGTGTCTGGACTGTTGGTGCCCACAAAGCCCTGGTTGTTAAATATTTTATATTTCACCCCTGGATGGAGGCTCAACTTCTCTCCACCAAAAAATATCTTTTTATTTTCTATAATTCTCCCCCACCCCCTTCAAAGATGAAGTTCCTCACTTTATTTCGAAGCCTAACTCTACTAGTTGTTATTCTTTATTCTGTCCACTCCCAAGACTCTCTTTTGTGTGTGTGTGTGTGTGTGTGTGTGTGTGTGTGTGTGTGTGTTAGTTGGGTACCTAGGCTAACTTTTTTTTTTTAACATCTTCATTGAAGTATAATTGCTTCACAATTGTGTGGTAGTTTCTGCTTTATAACAAAGTGAATCAGCTATACATATACGTATATCCCCATATCTCCTCCCTCTTGGGTCTATCTCCCACCCTCCTTATCCCACCCCTCTAGGTGGTCAAAAAGCACTGAGCTGATCTCCCTGTGCTATGCAGCTGCTTCCCACTAGCTATCTATTTTACATCTGGTAGTATATATAAGTCCATGCCACTCTCTCACATCCTCCCAGCTTACCTTTTCCCCTACCTGTGTCCTCAAGTCCATTCTCTACGTCTGCGTCTTTATTCCTGTCCTGCCCCTAGGTTCTTCATAACCATTTTTTTTTTTAGATTCCATGTATATGTGTTAGCATATGGTATTTCTTTTTTTCACCATAAAGTGTTCTGCTTATATTTTCCTCTAAGAGTTTTATATACCTGGCCTTACATTTAGGTCTTTAATCCATTTTGAGTTTATTTTTGTGTATGGTGTTAGGGAGTGTTCTAATTTCATTCTTTTACATGTAGCTGTCCAG